>NC_082720.1:21668653-21968653 GCF_030144855.1 Hypanus sabinus
TGTCTATAACATCCATTCAGGCTTTCAGTATCTCTTCAAAAGCCAACTGTACTGCCCCTTCCACAGCCCAGACATTTCCTTCTTGGGTTACATCCTTTCATCCCAAGGCATAACCATGGATCCAGAGAAAGTGTATACCATCATTGAATGGCCCTGACCACACTCCCCCAAACAGCTACAACACTTCTAGAGGTTCTTCAACATCTACCATCATCTCAACAGGAATTACAGCCAAATTGCCACTCCTCTCACTTCCCTCTCCAAATTATATACCTCATGGATAATCTGGTGTACCAACCCCCCATGGCCGACACTTCTAAGGAGTTCAAGAGATGCTTCAGCATTGCTTCTATTCTCCCTCGTCTGAACACCTCTGTACTTTTTGTGGTAGAAGTGGATGCAACTGTTGCGGGCACCAGCGCCATCCTCTCCCAGCGAGGACCTGACAGGAAGACATATCATTGTGGCTTCTTCTTGCCCAAGTTCAACTCTATACAGCGCCATAATGGAATTGGAGATAGGAAGCTACTCATCATTAAATGGGCCCTGTCAGGCTCACTGGGCCCTCTGCTTCGAGCAATACTATTTCATCATCTTCTACTGACCTGGCTCCAAGGACACTAAGGCGGATACCTCGTCTCAACAGTTTGAAACAGCTGAAAAGGAGTTCAGCACTAAGCCCATCATTCTGTCCTCGCAGATTCTCACCCTGATCACTTGGGGTCTTAAGAACCAGATCTGCCAGGCCCCACAACACGAGCCAGCCCTGGCCAATATATCTGACAACCGTGCATACATGCCAGTCACCATGCACTCTGAGGCACTCCAGTGGGACCACTCCTCGCCCTTCTCCAGCCATCTAGGTGCACAACAGACTCTGGATTTTCTGTGACACAAGTTCTGGTGGCCCACCAAGATCGCAGATGTACATTAGTTCATCATTGCTTGCTTTCGGTGAGCCCAGTCCAATTACTCCTGCAGACTCTATTGGTTCCCCGAATCCCATGGTCCCACATCATCATGGATTTAATCACAAGTTTGCCTCCTGCCAATGGGGTCACGGTGATCATGACAGTTGTGAATGGTTCTCCAAGGTGGCCGACTTCATTACCCTTCCCAAACCTGCTGCTGAGATGGTGGACTTGGTTCTCCAACATATAGTCAAACTGGAACCACAATTCATCTTCTGCTTCTGGTGAGCCTTCTGCTCCCTCTTCCACCAACAGTCAGTCAAAAAGAGCTAGTCAGCAAGTGAAGTTTATGTAATGCTTTACCACCTCTAACCTTCTACATGGAAGAATATTCTGCTCTGGCCCAAACTGTCCAACAACTTACACATCTTGGCCACAGCTATGTCACTCTTTGAAGTGCTTCATGGCTACCAAACCTCGTTGTTACCCGCAGAGGGCCAATGGTGGAAGACCCGTCCACCAGGCACCAGGTCCCAGGTTCGCCACTACTGAAAGGCTTGGAAGAGGGCACAGGGAGCCATTCTAGCTGCCAACCACCAGGTCAATTGCCAGACTACTCCAACATGGGGACTGTGTCTGGCTGTCAACTCAAGATCTGCCCTGAGCACCAACTCCCCTGGTCACGTGTCCCTTCAAGATTACCTATCATATCAATCCAGTCACTGACTGTCTCAAGCTGCTATAGACCCTCAGGATCACAACTACCTTCCACATGTTCTGCCCCAAGCCCATTGTCCATGGATCCCTCAAACCACCTCACCCTGCTCCTCTGGAACCAAGTGTTTTAGAAGGTGGTCCAGGGTACATGGATTGCTAGTTGATGGATTCACGTCATCTTGGACAGGTTGTGCAGTACCTGGTCAACTGAGAATGGTATAGTCCAGAGGAAAGGACTTGGGTGCTGCCAGTTTCATCCTGGATGCATCACGCATTGAGGAGCTCCACCAAACCCATCCAGATCATCCTGGGCTGTGGGAGGGGGTGGATGATATCCTCTCAGGCCTGCACATCCTCCATGCAGCTAACAAGAGTCACCTGCCACTCATTTCCAACTCATCCAGCCTACATGTACCCAGCTTTCATCCACAGTTGAACCAGCCAGCCTCAATTAGCTGCTTCTAGCCTCCAGTTACCTTGTTGCCTGTGGTGTTTAGTATCTGCTCTTACTCACTTTGTGGCTCCTCATGACTTGTTATTTTTGCAGTCTTTGATAAAAGTTATCATTCATTGCTAGATCGTCTCCACTGCTCCAGGTCAAGCCTGCTCTACACCTCCTGACACAAGTAACTAAGCATCATGCAAGCATTTGTGGTTCAGTCTTTGGACATTATGCTGAAGATACTATTGGAAATTATGGTTTGAGATTATGCCTTGGAGAAATAAAGATTTGCATGATAAGCACTACAAACTTTAAGATCCTGGTATAATTACAAGAACTTGTACTACATGTCGCTGAAGAGAGCACGAGAGCACTAGAGACAGCTGGTGTTACTAATCCTCGTAGCGGTCACCTCTGAATGCAACAATTTTGCTAGAAAATACATTCTTGTCCTAACTTCTCATTTGTTATGGCTTCTCTTGGATTTAGTCAGACTTATTTTTTAAAAAAGTTTGGAAAAAGGCAATTAAAATATTTTTAAGCTTTTAGACAATGAAAAAGCAGTCTTTTTTTTCTAAAGTGACTATAGCCCTTTTAATTTTGGCCACTGCACTTTGAGAGCTGTATATTTTTTTCTGCTCCAACTGACAATCCATAAAGAAGTACATCATGAATTTGGTCATGACTTAGAAAATCCACACCGTTTTTTTATATTTAGTAATGTCATCTGAATGAAGTGTTAGTGATGCTCTGTTCCTGGAAATATGAGGCTATTATGACTAATGAAACTGGTTTTAACTCCAACAATGAATTACATATCAAGTATGCTGCTCCAGAAATACTTGTAAAAATAGTACTGTTTCCATATTACTGAGTTATTTCTGGATAATGAGAAAAATCTATTTTATTCTCAAAATAATTACTGATATGTAGTACACTTCTTACTTTATTGGTTATATCTTAAATTGCATCTTGAACCCCAGTAATGATGCCAGTACTAAATAAAAAATTAGTCAGAGGGACTGATAGTATTAAATGTGTTGCAGATCCAGAAGATACCCCAGAGATGAGAATGAATGACACAGTAATATGGAAACAGTACAGTTATAACAGGCATTTCTGGGAGCAGCATACCTGATATGTATGAAGCTCATTTCAATAGATGAAATGTTTTAGGCAATGCAGCTTTAAAGGCAGCTGGCAAACCATTTCCCAGAGTTCACTAACTGAATTAGTCTGTTACTTTGGGAAGGACTTGAAGATCTATTTTTGACTTATGGAGTGAAGTGTTATATATTTTAATATGGCAGCAATATTTGAGTAATCTTATATATATCCACACACATACAGTGCCTATAAGAAGTATTTACCCCCGCCCCCGGGAAGTTTTCATGTTTTTTTTACAACATTGAATCACAATTGGCTTTTTGAACAGAAAAAGACTCGTGCCAAAGTGAAAACAGATCTCTACAAAGTGATCTAAATTAATTACAAATATAAAACACAAAATGATTTATTGCAAGTATTCACCCCCTTTAATATGACACACCAAACCATCACTCGAACAGCCAATTAGTTTTAGAAGTCACATAACTAGTTAAATGGAAATCTACTTTTGGAGACCTGTGTGCAGTCAAGGTGTTTCAATTGATTGTAGTAAAAATACACCTGTATCTGGAACATCCTACTGCTGGTGAGTCAGTATACTGGCAAAAACTACACCACGAAGACAAAAGAACACTCCAAGCAATTCCATGAAAATGTTATTGAAAAGCACAAGTCAGGAGATGGATACAAGAAAATTTCCAAACCACTGAATATCCCGAGGAGGTCAGTTAAGTCAATCATCAAGAAATGGAAAGAAATGACACAGCTGTAAATCTGCCAAAAGCAGGCCATCCTCAAAAATTAAGTGACTGTGCAAGAAGAGGACTAGAGAGGGAGGCTACCAAGAGACTTCTGACAACTCTGGAAGAATTACAAGCTTCAGCAGCTGAGATGAGAAAGACTGCGCAAACAACTGTTGCCCAGATGCTTCACCAGTCGCTGCTTTGTAGAAGAGTGGCAAAGAGAAAGCCACTGATGAAAAAAAACTCATACGAAATCTCAGCTAGAGTTTGTCAGAAAGAAACGTTGAAGTCAGCTGGAAGAATGGTCTGATGAAACCAAAATTGGGCATTTTGGCCTTTAGACCAAACGCTATGTTTGGTGCGTGCCAAACATCACACATCATCAAAAACATACCATCCCTACTGTGAAGCATGGTGGTGGCTGCATCACGCTGTGGAGATGCTTCACTGCAAGAGAGTCTGGAAGGCATATGAAGGTAGAGGGTAAAATGAATGTAGCAAAATCAGGTACATCCTGGAGGAAAACTTGATGCAGCCAGCAGCCTACAACTTGAGAGAAGATTTGTTTTCTAGCAAGACAATGACACCAAGCATAAAGTTTGAAGAAGATAACTCATCTCCTTCTACCTTAGGCCACGAACTTATAAATCAGCCACCCCTCGTATGTGTTTAACGAAACCCATAACACATTTTATTGAACTCTAAAACCTGAACACAAAAGTGTGCTAAAAATCCATCCACAGCAATATCATCATGTCAGACTAGCCTCATAAAGTGAAACCCCAACTCAGTGTCAGTGGTTCTGAATTATGTACATTTCTCCAAATTACATTACCCTGCAATATTACCTATAGCAGCATCAATAAATAGCCAATTAAAGCTGTTATTGCAATAATTGCTTAGGTAAATCAACTCAGTCAAATATTGTGAAGATAGAATTTGGGAACTGTCGGGTTTTTTTAAATGACTGTGAGATGTTCAAAATAATTGCTGAATGTTTTTGGAGGTTGGAGAAACTCAGTTCTATTGTTAAGGACCTCCAACAACCTAATATAAATGAGCGAAAGTCTCTTAAATAACCTTTGTAAATATACAAGATAAATGTTCTGATTGAATCTCCAATTGTACAATATGTTATTAACATCAGCCTAATATAATGAATGTTTTCTTGCTGGCTCAGCATTCTTTAGCTGCTTTTGTTGGGGCCAGAACTCGCAACTTGCCAGGAGGGATAAGAAATCTCGTGTCAGAGAGGATTTATACAATGACATACTGTGCATATTTTAAGATTTGGAGGGCCACTTACAGGGACAAATTTGACAATGCAATGAATAGTACAGACAACAGTCCCCACCACCATTATTACAGAGGATTGCATACTTAGAAAATGGTTTGTATTATGTTTTGCCATAATTGACACCACATTAGATTTAAGAAATAAGTTGATTACTTTTTCCTCACATAAATTTTGTGCAAGCGAATCATATTCTGCATCTTAAATTTTGGGGCTATGATTTCTGAATTTTGTAAAAATGAATTTCCATTACTTAAATGGCCATAACACCATTTGTGATTAGAACCTGACTAATTAGAACTGATATTGAAACAGTGAAATAGAGAATGAATAACAGCACAAACTGATCCTTTCCAACAGGAATAAAGTATTTGCTACTAATGGAAAAAAGATTAAAGTCTATCAGAAGGACAGTCAGAAATGATGAGCATGGCATTATAGGGCAAGAAGCTATAGAGTGAAGGGAAGGAATAAGGTGGCATGATTTTCTAGCTGTGGGAGATTTTATAATTCATATCATTGCAACGGATTCAGTCTCATATGATAGGTTGTCTTATTGAAACCACAATGAGAACCAACAGGAACCAGCTTGAAATTATATCAGAGGGGAGAGAGAATGAAACCTATTGTACTGGTTCATGTTGAAGTTAGAAAAGAGTATAAGGTGAATAATGGGCACAAGAAGTCAAATGAAGTAATAAGACCTCATATGTTGTCATCTCTGGATTATCACAGGAAAAAAGACTTCCATTACTTTATAACACACACAAAATGCTGGTGGAACACAGCAGGCCAGGCAGCATCTATAGGGAGAAGTGCTGTCAACATTTCGGGCCAGGACCCTTCGTCAGGACTAACCAAAAGGAAAGATACTAAGAGATTTGAAAGTAGTGGGGGGAGGGGAAAATGCAAAATGATAGGAGAAGACCGGAGGGGGTGGGATGAAACTAAAAGCTGGAAAGGTGATTGGCGAAAGTGATAACAGAGCTGGAGAGGGGTAAGGATCATGGGACGGGAGGCCTCAGGAGAAAGAAAGGGGGGGGAGCACCAGAGGGAGATGGAGAACAGGCAAACAACTAAATATGTCAGGGATGGGGTAAGAAGGGGAGGAGAGGTATTAACGGAAGTTAGAGAAGTCAATGTTCATGCCATCAGGTTGGAGGCTACCCAGCCGGTATATAAAATGTGTGGCCACTGAGAGATCCTGCTTTCCGTTTCGCTGAACACCTAGGCTCGGTCCACCAGATAAAGCAGGATCTCCCAGTGGCCACACATTTTAATTCCACGTCCCATTCCCATTCTGATATGTCTATCCATGGCCTCCTCTACTGTCAAAATGAATCCAAACTCAGGTTGGAGCAACAACACCTTATATACCGGCTGGGTAGCAAACAAAAATTCCTCAGGTCAGTGCTCACTCCTTACAGAAGGACAATGTTTGTGTGGTTGTTCTCCTCATATGCAGATGAAAAGACATTTCCCATATTCTGAAATTTATGTGATTACTGGACTGCATATTGCTTTCTTTCAGTTTTTCAGTGTTTTCTTTCTTGTGGATGATTGGTGGTTGGGTGGTCTGTTAATTTTTGTGTGTAGTGGGGTATTGGGATTTGGTGCTACTGTCAGTCTTCTTTTCTGCAACTGAAAGGGTCGGCAATTATTATTGTTGCTGTTTTTTTCGGCAAGGGAGGGGAGAATTGGGGGTCTGAGAGTTTTGTTTCTTTTCTTTTTCATACCGGGGGATGTTAGTTGATGTCTTTTCTTTCATTAACACCCATGATCTTTTTGCATTTAATGGCAATCTAGAAAAGATGAATATCATCAGAATGGTATTGTACATGTATACTTCGACAATAAAATGAACATTTGAACCTTTGAGGTGGAGAGGCTAAGCAACTTTATGTTCTTCAGTGTAATTATTTGGAGGACATGTTCTGGGCCCAGCATGTAAGTGCAATTATGAAGAAAGCATGGCAGTGCCTCTACTTCCTTAGGAGTTTATAAAGATTCAGCATGATATCTAAAACTTTGACAAACTTCTATAGACGTGTATTAGAGATAATATTGACTGGATGCACCACAGCTTGGTATGGAAACACCAATACCCTTGAACAGAAAATCCAATAAAAAGTAATGGATATGGTTCAGTCCATCACAGCTAAAACCTTCCCCACCATTGAGCACATCTACATGAAGTGTTGTTGCATAAAGCAGCGTCCATCATCAGGAAACCCCATCACCCAGGACTTGCTCTCTTCTCACTGCTGCCATCAGAAAGAAGATACAAGAGCCTCAGGACTCACACCACCAGGTTCAGGAACATTTATTACCCCTTAACCAGCTCTTGAACTAAAGGGGATAACTCCAGTCAACTTCACTTGCTCTCCTCATTGAAATATTCCTACAAACTATGGACTCATTTTCATGAATTCTTCATCTCATGTTTTTGATATTTATTGCTTATTTATCTTTATTATTCTTTTTTTCTGTATTTACACAGTTTATTGTCTTTTGTACATTGGTTGAGCACCCAAGTTGGTGCAGTCTTTCATTGATTCTATGATGGCTATTGCTCTATTACAGATTTGTTGAGTATGCCCATAAGAAAGTGAATCTCAGGGTTGTATATGGTGACTTTGATAGTAAATTTACTTTGAACTTCAGTGCATCATTTGATATAATCACATCATAGTGAAAGGTCTTTGATGTTAGTGACTGGATTAAGTAAAAATCTCTTAAAACACTACACAGTCTACAAGAAGAGCTCACAAACTGAACTGCTTAATATCTGTAACAGCAGACCATGATCACACTAAGCTACTGGAAAACTGGGTTGTATAAGTTTATTATACAGTTATAAACAGCATTTTCTGGTGTTGGTCAAATAAATTTGATTTGGACAACACATTCAAGCCCAAGTTAGAAGGACTTATTTAATTAGATATAAGGAGAATTCAGAAAGGTATATATACTCAGTGACCACTTTATTAGGTACAGGTGGTACCTAATGAAGTGGCCACAGAGTGTACTTCAGTACATTTGTGATATTCTGGTGTTGTAGCCCATCCACTTCAAGGTTTGATGTGTTTTTCATTTAGAGATGCTCTCCTGCACACCAATTGTTATTCATCTTTGACAGTATTTTGTAGTCTTGCATGGTACTAATGCAGCAAAATAACACATTTGATGACATATATCAGTGATAATAGTAAGGGAAGTGAACAGAACTTGTTGCAAGTTTGGACAACAAAAATAAGGAGTTTGAGTTTATAGGATGTGCAAACTGATAGTCCAGTGGAACAGGCATTGAAATACTTGAGGCCACAAGTAATAGATTGAATTTTGCTTGCAAATTTTAGTAATTATTCAGAGAACTGTCAACATTTGTTTAATTTCAGGGCTTGAACACATGAACATCCAAACGTGCAAGACTTGGCTGACAAATTCAGAGTAATGAATCTATCTGTAAACTCCACTACTAAACCATTGAAAACTCACTGATTTTCCCCTCCATTTAAAAATTGGAAATCCAGTCAGGGAATCTGTGCCAAGTTAGTCTGGTTGCAAGATCTGTGAGCTCATTCACTTCAATGTAAATCCTATAATTGATAGCAGCCTTTTTTTTTCATTACTGGCTTTCACTCTCGTTAAGTTTCACCAGTACTTTTGGTTTAAACATTTGCTAAATTCTTCCATCTCCTCAATCATTTTAGAACTATTATTACTCACTTTTTCTACAAAGACAGATATAAAACTTTTAATTTCTTAACATTCTGTTTAAATAAACACAATGACTTCCTCTTCATAGCCATGCATGGCAATGTATTCCACAGATTCATCATTCTCAAAAACTCCTCCTCTAAAACAATGTTCTATTATTCTGATCCTGTGCCATCTAGTCTTAGATTCTCCCACAATTGGAAATATATCCTCTCAATGTCCACTCCATCAAGGACTTCCAGTGTTCAGTTGCTTTCAATGAGACAACACCCCCTCTCCCCATCATTCTTCGAAACTCCAGCAAATATAGGCCCAGAGCCATCAAACATTCCTCATACGTTAACCCTTTCATTCCTAGGATCATTTACATAAACCTCCCCTGAACACTCTAATACCAGCACATCCTTTCTTATTTATGGGTTTCAGAATTGCTGACAATACTGCAAATGTGGTCTGACCTATGACTTATAAAGTCTCAGCATTACATCCTTGCTTTTATAATCTACTTCACTGGAAATGAACACTAACATTGCATTTGACTTTCCTACTATTGACTCAATCTTTAGGGAACCCTGCACTTGGACTCCCAAGTCCTTTTCCATTTCCAATTTCTGAATTTGCTCCCCGTTTAGAAAATAGTTGATACCTTTATTCTGTCTACCAAAATGCATGACCATACACTTCCCTACACTGTATCCCATCTACCATTTCTTTGCCCATTCTCCTAATCCACCTAGGTCCTTCTGCAGACTCCTGCCCCTCCATCTATCTTCAAATCATCCACAAGCCCTGCTACAAAGCCATCAATTCTGTCATCCAGATCAAGTAGCAGACCCAACACCACTGGTCACCGGAAGCCAAATAGAAAAGACCCCCTTTATTCTCACTCTTTGCCTTCTGCAAGTCAGTTAATCTCCTGACTATGCTAGTATCTTTTCTGTAATACCATGGGCTCCTAACTTGTTAAACAACCTGACGTTCAGCACCTCATCAAAGGGCTTCTGAAAATTCAAAGTAAAGAATATCCACTGACTCTCCTATCTGTTATTCCTCAAAGAATTCCAATATATTTATCAGGCAAAATTTCCCCTTATGGAAACCATGTTGACTTTGGCCTACTTTATGGTGTGACTCCAAGGAGCCCAAAACAAAATCCTTAATCATGAACTTCAACATCTTACCAATTGCTTGAAGGCAGGCTAACTGGCCTATGATTTCATGTTTTTGTCTCCCTCCCTTCATAAGCAGTGGTGACATTTGCAATCACAACTAATGTTTCCACAATCTCTTCAGCTACCTCTTTCAGAACCCTAGGTAAAGTCCATCTGGTCATGCTCTCCTGAGCTCTCCTTTCCCCTTACTTTTCCAGTCTGATGAACCCACCCCCTTTCTATTTAATTTGAAGGCTGAGCCACAGCCCTAGTTATACAATTCACCAGAACCTTGATCCCAGCATGGATCAGGTGGAGCCTGTCCCATCTGAACAGCTCCCTCCTTTTCTAATACTTTACACTTTGTAGGTGTACACAACAGTATAAAATTAACCATGGTATGTTTCACATCACCTGCAAAAAAAATTTCTACTAATATATCAGATCATTGCTACAGCAGCCCTCATTTCATATTTTATTAGTCAGAAGGCTAACAGATAATAGCATCAGAATAGTGAATTATTAAATCAGAATCAGGTTTATTATCACCAGCATGTGACGTGAAATTTGTTAACTTAACAGCAGCAGTTCAATGCAATACATAACATAGATGAGAAAAATAAATAAAATTAAAATAATATTAATAATAAATAAGAATAAATTACTGTATATGTATATTGAATAGATTAAAAAGTGTGCAAAAAACAGAAATACTGTATATTAAAAAAAGTAGTGTCCAAGGGTTCAATGTCCATTTAGGAATTGGATGGCAGAGGGGAAGAAGCTGTTCCTGAATCACTGAGTGCGTGCCTTCAGGCTTCTGTACCTCCTACCTGATAGTAACAGTTAGAAAAGGGCATGCCCTGGGTCCTTAATAATGGACACAGCCGTTCTGAGACACTGCTCCCTGAAGATGTCCTGGGTACTTGGTCAGCTAGTAGCCAAGATGGAGTTGACTAGATTTACAACCCTCTGCAACTTCTTTTGGTCCTGTGCAGTAGAACCGCGCCCCCCCCCCCCACCCATACCAGACAGTGATGCAGCCTGTCAGAATGCTATAGAATCTATAGAAGTTTTTGAGTGTATTTGTAGACATGCCAAATCTCTTCAAACTCCTAATGAAGTATAGCCACTGTCTTGCCTTCTTTATAACTACATCGATATGTTGAGACCAGTTTAGATCCTCAGAGATCATGACACCCAGGAACTTGAAAAAGCTCACTCTCTCCACTTCTGATCCCTCTATGAGGATTGGATTGTGTTCCTTTGTCTTACCCTTTCTAAAGCCCACAATCAGCTCTTTCGTCTTACTGACATTGTGCCAGGTTGGCATATCTCACTCCTATATGCCCTCTCATCACCACCTGAGATTCTACCAACAATGGTTGCATCATCAGCAAATCTATAGATGGTATTTGAGCTATGCCTAGCCACACAGTCATGGGTGTATAGAGAGTAGAGCAGTGGGCTAAGCACACACCCCTGAGGTGCGCCAGCGTTGATTGTCAGCGAGGAGGATATGTTGTCACCAATCCGCACATATTGTGGTCTTCTGGTTAGGAAGTCGAAGATGCAATTGCAGAGGGAGGTATGGAGGCCCGGCTTCTGCAACTTCTCAATCAGGATTGTGAGAATGATGGTATTAAATGCTCAGCTATAGTCGATAAACAGCATCCTGACATAGGTGTTTGTGTTGTTCAGATGATCTAAAGCTGTGTGGAGAGCCATTGAGATTGCGTCTGCTGTTGACCTATTGTGGTCATATGCAATTGCAATGGGTCCAGGTCCTTGCTGAGGCAGGAGTTCAGTCTAGTCATGACCAACCTCTCAAAGCATTTCATCACTGTAGATGTAAGTGCTACCAGGCGATAGTCATTAAGGCAGCTCACATTATTCTTCTTAGGCACTGGTATAATTGTTGCCTTTTTGAAGCATGGGAACTTCTGCCTGTAGCAGTAAGAGGTTGAAAATGTCCTTGAATACTCCCGCTAGTTGGTTGCCACAGGATTTCAGAGCCTTACCAGCTACTTCATCTGGACCTTCCACCTTGTGAGGTTCACTCTTTTTAAAGACAGCCTAATATTGGCCTTTGAGACAGAGATCACAGGGTCATCAGGTACAGTAGGGATTTTCACAGCTGTAAATGTGTTCTCCCTTTCAAAGCGGGCATAGAAGGCATTCAGTTCATCTGGTAGTGAAGCATCACTGCCATTCATGCTGATTACTGATATTTCATCTTTTGTGATACTATAAAGGAGTGGCTGCAAATATGGAAAATTTAAAGTACAAGCTTCATTGCTATTTTTCAAGCAACATGCACAAATCAGGTCCTGATGAAGGGTCTTGGCCCGAAACGTTTGCTGTTTACTCTTTTCCATAGATGCTGCCTGACCTGCAAAGTTCCTTCAATATTTTGTGTGTGTTGCTTAGATTTCCAGCATCTCAGATTTTTTTGCCTTTGTTGCTATTTTTAAACATTGATTCAAAGTAGCTGTGCTGAAAAGTTAACAATTAGCGCCAACATGTGGGCACAATGTGTAAAAACATTAAGCTGTTTTGTCATTGCCAGCTCTCTAATTAATAGAGAGCAACTGTGTATGGAAATACGTGCACTGAAAATAGTCAAGCACAAGAAACTTCTTTATATCTCTTGCAGTTCTTTTTCTTGTTGTAACATTCAGATCTCTGCAGTTTTACATTGAATTGTAAATGTGATAGGAATCTTCCAATGGCAATACCATCAGATAAAATCAGATCACTAACATTGTTATCTAGATATTGGAATGCTATTATATCTATTTTTTGTGGCAACATACTATCCCAAAATCAATTCCTGTCAGCGACCCTATCCAGTTCATTAAAAGAGGTACTTCTAGTAATAATCTATGTCAGTATACGTGACCTTTTCTCAGGTTCAATCACCTGCCTAATGATATCAGCTGTGATATGATGCACTTTCTGGCATGGATTACGCATAACCAGTATATAGCCAGTGAATGGCCAGTATAGAAGTCAGAGGACAATGACTACTTTGATTTTAATTTCAATCTTAAAGAGACAATTCCGACATCAGAACCATTTGTAAGATAACTTCAAAACTGACTTCAGACAACTTGGAAATTTCTGAAGTCCACAGTGCTCTAGCAGCGAATGCTCATTTAGCCACTGAGCTACCCATTTAATGGATGACTCAGTGGTAACACAACTCATAGCACTTCATTAGTCAAGGTGTCAGTATAGGTGTTGGGGGAAATTCAGGGAGGGTTAGAGACCAGGGAATAGGAGGTGAAGAAATACCATCTGTGAAGACCATGTTCACAGTAAGCTTTTAGAGATACAAGTTCTCTACCTAGACCTCTCTAATCATCAACGTGTTCACAGGATCTGATTTTCTAAGGCTGTATTAATTCATTATCTGTGAGATTTTCTGGGATGTTCACTTGCACTGTTCATGTTTGGATCACTTTCATTTGGAGGCCATTTTCCAGGAACACTCATTTTTCTTTTTCTGGATCATTCTATGTGGCTGCCCATGATCTCTGTAATTTTTTTCAGTCTGATGCTTGTCACAGCTTTAGAAGCATACTGGCTCTATAATCATGGAAGAACAATGTTTGATTTCTCAGAGGGGCAAGCAGCTGGGATCTGTCAGCATTGTCATCTTCCCTGAGTTTCAGGTAACCTTCAAATTAACTAATTTTTCAGCAAGAGCTCATTAGAAGACCTAAATCAGTTTATTAATAGAAAAGCTTTCCACTCCTCAAATGTGCAAGTCATTGTGGGATCACAATTAGAGATGTATAATGATCAATACTGTTTTCCCTGACAGCTTCCATGACTCTGTTCTCCATTTGGAAGTCCACACTGGTTGTTAGTCGTGAATACTAGGGAATAAGTTGCTCCCCGCTCGCCCAGTGTAATTTAATGACAGCCATACAAATACAAAGATGGTTGTAAGGAATAACATTGAGTCATTTTAAGATTATCGTCTTCATAATAGTCTGCAGCATGCTACATACCCTGACCAAGAGGTGAAATTAGCTGGAAGAGCAGCTGAAAGACTTGAGGTCCAAGGGCCAAGAAGCACAAACAAGAAACTAACTGGAGCAAGGGGAAGAGAAAGGTCATGGGGAGGAGTTTGTATTCAACATCAGGAACTTTATTACAAACAAGAGAAAATCTGCAGCTGCTGGAAATCCAAGCAACACACACAAGATGCTGAAGGAACTCAGCAGACCAGGCAGCATCTATAAAAAAAAGTACAGTTGACACTTCGGGCCAAGACCCTTCGGGGACTTTATTTTCTTGTTAAATGAAGGTGGGAGATAATGTCTGTACTAACCACAAGGAATTTCCACACGTTGAGGTGGTATTGTTGACGTCTCTGCAATCATGGTCCACATACATATAACATAAAATAGTACAGCACACTACAGACTTTGGGCCATGACATTCTGCTGTCCTTTTAACGTATTCCTTAATCTATCAAATCCTTCCCTCCTACACAGACCATAACTTTTCATTTTTCTATCATCCATGTGCCTATACAAGAGTCTCATGAATGTCCCTAAAGTATCCAGCTTTACCATCACTCATAATATTACCTCCAAGCACTTAAGATGCTCTGGGTAAAAGCCTACCTCTGTCACCTTCCCTATACTTTCCTCCATTTACCTTAGAAGGATGTCTAAGGTAAGGTATTTACCATTGCCACCCTGGGAAAACACTGCTGGCTGTACCCTCTATCTGTGGCTCTTATAATCTCATACATCTCCATCAAGTTGCCTCTCATCCTTCTTTCCTCCAAAGAGAAAAGCCTTTCTTCATAAACCATGCTCTCTCATCCAGGCATCATCCTGGTAAATATCCTCTGCACTCTCACTAAAGCTTCTAAATCCTTCCTATAATGAGGAGATCAAAACTAAGCTCAATATTCCAAGTGAGTCTAAACAGGATTTTATAGAGCTGCAACATTACTTTGCAACTCTTAAACTCTAATGATTGAAGGTAAATGCACCATACACCTTCCCAACAACTCAATGAACTTGAGCAGCAATTTTGAGGGATCTATAGATGTGGACCCCAAGACCCCTCTATTCTTTCACACTGCCAAGAATCCTGCCATTAACCCTGTATCCTGCCTTCAAATTCTAACTTCCAAACAGAATACTTCACACCTTTCCAGGTTGAACTCTGGGAAACCTTGTCAAATGCTTTATTAAAGTCCATATCCACCACTGCACCTTCATCAATTTATTTTGTCAATTTGAAAAAGTCATTCAGGTTCATGAGCCATGACCTGTCCGTCACAAACCCATGCTGATTATCCCTAATCAGACTATGTTTCTCCAATTGTTCATAAATCCTGTTCCTAAGAGTCCTCTCCATTAGTTTGCCCACCACTGGAGTACGACTCACTGGTCTATAATTCCAAAATTATCCCTATTACCCTCCTTGAACAAAGGAGGAATATTTGTCATCCTCCAATCCACAAATAAACACTAACCAAGTAAACCCTCTCCATATTCCATTTATTACAACCACCACAAAATATCAACAGGCATCTGCGAGCCCAGATAATACATAATATCCAAGTATAACTGTTGTGTTTATATCACATTATCACTTTATTCAATTAATCCTTGCTGCAATTACTTGTGTCTTCTTAAATAATCCATTTTCCTAATGAATGGGTCCTCATTTTAAAGCACTGTGACCTCCAGGCTAAATGCACTTGGAGGAAATCCAATATGCAGATGTTAAGAGTCGTGAAAGGCAACAGCAGAAATTTACCAATGCAGCTAAAAATAAACACAACAGTAAGTTAATCAGGTTGTCAAGTTTTTGTTTGTAAATGCATTCAAAGCTATCATTTCAAGCTAATGAAATCCATATTCATTTAACAATGAGAAACCCTTCATGGAAATACAACTGTGATTTATTTTAAGCCATAGAAACAATTGACCATTCTGCGATACACATCAGGGAAGAGATTATGAATTCTCAGTGGTAGAAGCACCACATTTAACTCTCTTCAAAACCATTACATATAATCTCTGTTTTACCATCAAGCTTGAGTAATTACTTCTTCAACCATTATTCCATTTTCATGTTGTTCATGTCAGTTTTCAGCTTACACATAAGCAAGTTCTCCTACTTAATGAATCACATGGTGAATGTTTCATCTTGCCGTGCAAGATTATGTTCTTATTTTTCAGTATCTTGCTGGAGTCCTTCCTTTGGAAGCTGTCATTATAACTATAAGATTATTCCAAGAGTCAAAGTACATTTATTATCGATGTATGCAGTATACAACCCTGAGATTCGTCTTCCCCACAGACAGCCACAAAACAAAAACAAAATGGAACCTGATCAAAGAAAAGCATCAAACTCCGCCATCCATATGCAAAAAA
This sequence comes from Hypanus sabinus, assembly GCF_030144855.1. NCBI lineage: Eukaryota > Metazoa > Chordata > Chondrichthyes > Myliobatiformes > Dasyatidae > Hypanus > Hypanus sabinus. The sequence goes on from NC_082720.1 coordinate 21,685,152, forward strand.
TAAACAAATTGTGCCAACAGCAAAAAGAATGAGCAAGAAACACAGAATATAAAATACACAATTGAAAGAGTCCATGTTCATTAAGCTCAGTTCATTGTCTTCAGGCCGCCCCAATCAAAATAGCCCCAAATAACAACGAAAAAGGAGTGACCAGAAAGTAGAAACATGGCATAACATGAAGAAGAAGAAGAACCCTTAATGCAGCAGTGCAGTTTTAAGGCACTGTCATGACAGTGTTTCCGTTGCAAGCTATTCCTGTTTTTACAAGGCCGAGTTGCTAGCTTGATGCTCAACCTGATTTGGATTCGGACTCATGAACCTTTGTTCCGGCGCTGATGTTATTGCGCCACCAAGCGGGGCAGTGTCATAACATGAATAACACTTTTTAACTACAGAGGCCAATCCACCAAGAGCAGACCAAGTGAGACTGAGTTTAAGAAAGGAATGGTGCACTTCAGAAGCCCTGCTCATTTATTGCCATAATTACATGACAGCAATAGCATCAATTCAAGTCACTTTTTATTGTCATTTTGTCCATGACAGTACACAGTAAAAACGAGATGTTTTTCAGGACCATAGTCCTACATGAAACAATACAAAAACTACACTGAACTTGGTAAAATCTACATTAGACTACAGACCTAGCCAGTTACCCATATCAATAATGGTATCTCATTAATTTGCTGCTCAAAACCAAGGCAATTCATTTTACATGGGGAAAAAAAACATCTCCACTGGTTAGTCATAATCAAGATTGACCTCCAGAGCATTGACTTTAAGTGTTAAGTGGCACATCATTAGGCATCAAGGTCAACTGCTTCCAGACAAATATTATTTATCCTTCTACAATGAAAGATGTTTTCTGTGTTGAATGAGAAGACATTTAGACACAGCTTGTATCATAAAAATCATTTATTATGTTAAATACCCAATGTCATTGCTTTCAAATGACATAGTATTGATAGCCTAGAACTATGTTATGGTGTCTTCTGAGTAGTTGTTGTCTAGTGGCTACAAAAGATCTTTTCCTACAAGCCCATGCAAATATCCTTGATAGCTAATAAAAAACTTTTGTTCACCCCCCCCCCTCCAGAGGTTTTCATGTTTTATTGTTTTATAACACTGAACCACAGTGGATTTAATTTGGCTTTTTGACATTGATCAACAGTAGAAGTCTCATTTGTGCCAAAGTGAAAACAAATTTCTACAAAGTGATCTAAATCTATTACAATTATTAAACACAAAGTAATTGATTACACAGTTACTAACCCCCTTCAAGTCAGTATTTACAAACGTAATAGATGCACCCTTGGTAGTAATTACAGCCTTGAGACTGTGTGGGTAGGTCTCTATCAGCTTTGCACATCTGGACACTGCAATTTTCCCCCATTCTTCTTTACAAAACTGCTTAAATTCTGTCAGATTGCATGAGGATCTTGAGTGAACAGCCCTTTTCAAATCCAGTCTGAATTCTCAATTGAATTGAGGTCTGGACTCTGACTTGGCCATTCCAGGACATTAACTGTGCTGTTGTTAAGCTATTCCTGTGTATCTTTGGCTTTATGCTTGAGGTTATTGCCTTGTTAGAAAACAATCTTCCAAGTTGCAGTCCTCTTGCAGACTGCATCAGGTTTTCCTCCAGGATGTCTCTGTTTTTGCTGCATTTACCCTCTACCTTCATAAGCATCCCCATAGCAAGGTGCAGCCACTACCATGCTTCATGGTAGGAATAGTATGTTTTTGATGATGTGCAGTGTTCGGTTTACGTCAAACATAACGTTTAGTCTCTTGGCCAAAAAGTTCAATTTTGGTTTCATCAGACCATAGAACCTTCTTCCAGATGACTTCAGAGAGTCTCCCACAAGCCTTCTGGCAAACTCTAGCTGAGATTTCATATGAGTTGTTTTTTTTCAACTCTCCCATAAAGCTGTGACTGGAGAAGCACCCAGACAACAGTTGTTGTATGCACAGGCTCTCCCATATCAGCCACTGATGCTTACAATTCCTCCAGAATTGTCATAGGGTCTCTTGATAGCCTCCTTTGCTAGTCCCCTTCTTGCACGGTACCTCAGTTTTTGCTCTAGGCAGATTTACTGCTGTGCCATATTCTTTCCATTTCTTGATGATTAACTTAACTATACTCCAAGGGACATTCAGTGACATGGAAATTTACACACAGTGCATTCCAGTTAATTGGGCCCATTGGCTAATTGGGGCAGCTGTTTATTTGACAACTCTTAAAGAACATCCAATCAAGAGAATTGCCAGGATTTTGTACATTTATTTGGGACACTGTGCCTCTTAATTGGGACAGGAGACAGTCGCTGAACAGTTTTTAAATAATGTCACATCATGTGGCCATTAGACACTACATTGTGCTTTCAGTGAACAACTTTTAAATAACGTCACTTGTGTGTGTTTGTTTTCAAAAAGCAGTAATTTTTGTCACTAATTGTTGGCTGTAAGACAATTCAGAACTGCTTTGCTCACTGTGGTTTCAAGCATACCGACTTGGAGATGCCAAAAATAGTAGGGAGCGAAAATGAAATGATTTCACTACTTCGACAAGTTAGAATCTACAAAGAATTTGATGGCAACACACACAAAATGCTGGGGAAATCAGAATCAGGTTTATTATCACTGGCACATGACATGAAATTTGTTAACTTAGCAGCAGCAGTTTGATGCAATACATAATCTAATAGAGAGAGAGAGAGAAAAATAAAACATAATAAACAAGTAAATCAAAATAGATTATTAAAAAATGCGCAAAAACAGAAATACTGTATATTTAAAAAGTGAAGTCGTGTCCAAAACTTCAAAGTCCATTTAGGAATCAGGTGGCAGATGAGAAAAAGCTGTTCCTGAATCGCTGAGTGTGTGCCTTCAGGCTTCTGTATCTCCTGCCTGATGGTAGCAGTAAGAAAAGTGCATGCCCTGGGTGCTGGAGGTCTTTAATAATGGATGCTGTGAGACACCGCTTCCTAAAGATGTCCTGGATACTTTGTAGGCTAGTGCCCAAGATGGAGCTGACTAGATTTACAACCCTTCTGCAGGTTCTTTCAGTCCATGTAGTAGTCCCTCCATACCAGACAGTGCAACTATAGAAGTTTTTGAGCGTATTTGTTGACATGCCAAATCTCTTCAAACTCCTGATAAAGTATAGCTACTGTCTTGCCTTCTTTATGACTAGATCAATATGCTGTGACCAGGTTAAATCCTCAGAGATTTTGACACCCAGGAACTTGAAACTGTTCACTCTCTCTACTTCTGATCCCTCAATGAGGATTGGTACATGATTCTACCAACAATGGTTGTATCGTCAGTAAACTTGTAAATGGCCACTACAAATTCACACTACAGCTCAGCAGGCCAGGCAATGGGAAAAAGTGCAGCCAACATTTCAGGCCGAGACCCTTTGGCAAATTTTAATGGTATTGATAATCATCTCATATGTTCCGATGAAAGTGAATATTTGGAGGATGCAATCATCAAAGGCATTGCATGAAAGCATTATCTGCACAAGATGTCTACGCTAAATTTGTTCATTTGCATTAAATCAAAATATTTGGTTGTCCATTTGTCTGTTATATCAAACGATAATAGTGAAACCTGTGCGGGAAAGTTTTTAAAGTGGGAAAACCATTGCACTTGGACAGTTCCACTTTCTTGACCTTGGGTACGAATAGTAGTCACAACTAGGGTTTTCTTTGGTTGCAGTGGATAACCATGACTTCTTGTGTCTCATCTTCCCTTCTTGGTTGTTGGATCTCACATTAGATCTCATCCACCCAGTCCAGCTGAGTTGATTCCATATGTTAGGATAGGCATGACCTGATTTATGAGGCCTGCCTGAAAGCCTCACCTGGTTAAGCCTGCCTGTTGAAGCAGTGTACTCGGGTGTGGCCACTGTTGCATACAAAGGGCTATTTAAAGCCCACACTTGAGAGCTGAATGTCCGATGGGGCCCAAAAGTGAATGAGCTGCCACAGAATGAACATGACAAGCCCCTTTACCAAAGGTGCTACCCCAACCTGGACTCCCTGTACACAGCAGCAAATACCGAATGAATTCATCTGTCAATCTACCTATTAATACACAGTTTTAGGGTTTCATTGGTTTTGTTGTAATTTGTTCTGAATTTCATTTAACATACAATGGTGTTTTACCTTTTTTTATACCTTTATAACTATTTCCATTCAACTTCGGCTAATTGGGGCAGTTGCTTAATTGGGTCAAAATGTACTTGTCCTGATGTGTTCCAATTAACAGGAACCCATGATATATATTACCTGTTGTATTTTCCTATCAGTTAGTAATGACAGGCAGCAACAGCTTTGCCACGATTATCCTCAACTTTGGTGCCCCACAAAGCTCTGTCCTCAGCCCCCTACTCTATTCACCATACCTTCATAATTATGTAACCAGATTCTGCTCCAACTTTTCAGATGATACCACCGTATTGGGCCGTAATGTCACACTACTGTGAGTTAGGGGTTAAAGTATGGTATAAAGTTCATATAAGAATAGTTTCTTTCATACTTGAGTGAACTTGAAGAATGTAGAATTTCCTCAGTGACGATTGGACTATGAGACTAAATCTTTAAAAAAAACATAAAAAATGCTGGCGGAACTCAGCAGGTCATTCAGCATCTTCGGGGGGAAATGAACAGCTGATGTTTTGGATGAGCCCTGATGAAAAGTCTTGGTCAGAAATGTCGACTGGTCATTCGACTCCATTGATACTGCCTGTCCTGCTGAGTTCTTCCAAGCATTTTGTGTTCCTAAGATTTCCAGCATTTATAGAATGGTGAGCCTGAATCTTCGTAGACAAGTCCCTGGACTGAGAGTTGATCTCAAATGTGAGGGTGGCACCAACTAAGGCACAGTCAGCAGCTGGAATTCTCCCCATTAGTGGAGGAAAGAGGAATGCAATAAGGTGTTTGTAAAATTTGTTTTAAAATCATAAAAATTTCTAAATGTATTAGTTTTATCAGATTGGAGCCTTGTGACTTGAATTACACAAGTAGAAGATCAGATAGATTTCTGGAATTTTTTTCTTAAAACACTGGATCTTTGAACAAAAAGTGGAGATTAAAAGTTCAAAGTTCGAAGTAAATATATTATTTAAAAATACCTACATGACACCATACACAACCGTAAGACTTGTGCTCTTGCGGACATACTCAGTAAATCCAAGAACCATAATAAAATCAATAAGAGACCACACTCTACAGAGTGGACAAACGACCACTGTACAAAAGAAACAAATCGTGCAAATATGAAAGAGAAAATAATAATCATAGTAATTGACAAATGAGCGTGCTTGGCTACGCCCGTACCTCAGGTTTTACCAGCTTGAGCTGAGAAAAAATGATAAGAATAATCCTGATGGATGCTGCTTTCCTCTGACAGCGCTCTGTGTAGATGTGCTCAATGGAGGGCAGGGCTTTACCAGTGAAGGACCAGGCCATATCCATTACTTTTTGTAGGAGTTTGTTAGAGTTATTATCAAGAAATTAAGGCATAAATCAGGGCGTACAAAAAAGTATGTGGGCTGCTCAGTCACAGAACTCATGATTTACTTTGGGTTCCAAATATAGATGCAGAGTCATCCCTCCAGCCTGCTCCGCTCTTTAATAAAATCATGCCTGCAGTAAAAATAACCCATCCGATGAATTATCAAATATCTGCCTTAAAAATATTAATTATACTGTTTCCACCATTCTTTCAGGAGACTCGTAACCCAGACAAGAAAATTAAATCTCCTGATATTGGTTTTGGATGGACAACTTCTTACTTTCAAGCAACAGCCACACCTAGTTCTACATTCTCCAACAAACTGTCACAACGTTCTGCAATAATAATCTTAGGGATGTTTTTGAAACTCAACTAATGTGTGCGACCATGTAGCTTTAAGAAGCCTTTTTGAAGTTGGACCCCAATTGTTCCATCAATGTACGAAGACAGAGAAGTTAATGAGTCTAATTATGATTTTTGCAGTCTATCCAGCCTAATGTCTATAAAGCATCCTCTAAATGTCCATCCCACTGTAGCGGGGGGGGGGATGTTGTGGGAGAGTGATACCAAGGGAGGTGGGGGCATTCGGCATGAGACTGAAGCAAAACTTAAGCTGTCTACCAGGACTCAGTGGAAACCCTTGCTTTATAGCTCCAAAGGCAACACAAGTGAATCTGCAGATGCTGGAAATAAATAAAAACACAAAATGCCGGCAGAACTCAGCAGGCTAGACAGCATCTATGGGAGGAGACAGTGACGACGTTTCGGGCCGAAACCCTTCATCAGGAGCTTATAGTTCCAAACTTGATAATATCGACAACATCTCTACTTCCTTCGGAGTTTGCAGAGATTCAGCATGACACTAGTTTTGATAAACTTCTAAGATGTGTAGTGAACAGTATACTGAATGGCTGCATCACAACCTAGAATAGAAACACCATACCTGTGAATTGTAAATCCTACAAAAAGTAGTGAATACCACAGATGAAGCCCTCCCAACCATTGAGCACCTACATGAAACGCTGCTGCAGGAAAGCAGCATCCATCATCAGGGACCCCCACCACCCAAGACATACTCCCTTCTCACTGTTGCCATCAGGAAGAAGGTAGAACAGAACTCACACCTCCAGGTTCAGGAACAGTCATCAGGCTCTTGAATGAATGGGATAACTCCACTCAACTTCACTTACCCATCATTGAAACGTTCCCACAAGCAACCGAGTCACTTTCATGGACTCTTCATCTCATGTTCTCGGTATTTATTGTTTATTTATTTTATTATTATTCCTTTCTTTTTGCATTTGCAGTTTGTTGTCTTCTGCCTTCTGGTTGAACACCCAAGTTGTGTGGCCTTTCATTGACTCTGTTATGGTTATTATTCTATTCTGGAATTGCTGAGTATGCTCACAACAGAATGAACCCCATATGGTGATACATGTGTACTTCGATAATAAATTTACTTTGGACTTTGAATGTGATTTTATGACCTCTTCTAAACTCCACTGGACTGTCATCGGCGGACAACCCGCTAATCCTGGTCATTATCCCACCGACCCGCATTCAACACGCCGCACGGATTTACCGCACTCGGCCGGCCCCCGAGTCCCCCGCGCCGCTCCGTCACGTGGCAAGCCGTTCCGTTCCCAGGGCAACCACGAACTTTCTGGAAAAGGTCCGCCGGCTCTCGCGCCGGGCGGACGTACTCGCGAGATTTCCCGGCGCCCTACACGCGCGCCCGTTTGTTGGTTGGGAGCAATGGCGGCGGAGAGACCCATTCCTCAGTTGATGGAAAGCTTCAAACCGGCGGGGGCTGCGGACAGTTCTGCAGGCAACGGGGCTGGTAAGCATCCTCGGAAAGGATCATTGGTTTCCGAGGGGCGGGGGGTGGTGGAGGAGTTGTTGTGGGGGAGTGACTGCGCGGGGAGGGGGGGGCGGGGTGATTGGTGTTGTGGAGTGATGGCGGGGAGGGAGGGGGGGGGGGTTCGACGTGAGACTCAAGCGAAACCGAAGTCGGTGGCCACGGCTCAGAAATGCTTGCTTTGTGGTCCAAACTCGATAAAATGGGTATTTGCAATGTAGAACTGTAGAAGCCCACCTTTAATTCTCCTTCGCTCCCCATCCTTCCCTTTCTTCCCCCCCACGCTTAAGGCAAATCTTTTCAATGAAGAGGTGATGATCACCCGGTCTCTGAGTTAAGGAGCAGCTGTTGCTAGTGAGAACAGTCTCCTCACTACACCAGCAAAATACTGGGCATTAAAGTAAAGACTTATTAAAGATTTTCAAACCAACCTGCATCTTTTAGCATGGATACATGAATTGGGCACATGACAGTGATTTTTGTATACTAACACAGAGCGTTTTGTAAACGAACACTTTATAAAGAGAAAAGTAAAGTGTAAGCTTACAACGGGAGTGTCAAGGTTACAGTTATACCCAGTGGGGATGATTGAACACATGGAGTATTTTTCTGTTAAAACAAGAATGCTTGAGAGGGTGACATTTTTTACATAGCCTGTGAATATATCCTTAATTGCCCTTGAGAAGGTCACCCACCTTTTTGACCTGCTGCAGTTTTTGTGGAGAATGCTCCCACAGTGAGATGAGGTGGATGGAGCGTGACCAGATTTCGGAGTATACGTTAGTTTTCAGCGTAGAATGAAATTTGGAATGAGTGCTGTTGCCAAATCTTGCTTTTTGTTCATGGTAAGTCCTGCTGTAACAGTAATGGGGAAAAAGGAATGTTTTTAAGATGGTATAAATGAGTGTTGATCAGTTATGTGAATGCTTTTGGATGTGTTGCAACCAAATGTCTAGTCAAGTGGAACTTACTGAGTCACAATTGTGACTTACCTTGCAGTTAGTGGAAAGGCTGTCACTAATGCATCCTCTAACATGCATTGTAACAAAAGCCACTTATATGAGAGGACCATTTCTGGCTTCTGATTGTTTGTGATCCACGTGAGATGAGGAGCTAATGCCATTGAGTGTCATGAGGACTTGGTTAGACTCACTAGTTGAAGATGGCCCTTGGCTGGCATTAGTGTCAAGAATGCACTTTGCCGCCTTTCAACTGAATTCAGAATATTATCTCCAGCTTGTTGAATATGAGTTCATGATGTAGCAGATAAATTAATGCTAGACAACTCTTGGACATACACTGATTGTTAAAGTCCTTGAGAAACTCATGTCATGTCCATGGGTTGAGATCATTGGCTTTGATCATTTGTAGCAGCTTCCTTTATACTAAATATATGCAAACCTCTGGAGAATTTTTCTTTTGATTTCTACTGATTAGCTTTATTAAAGTAGTTACATATTGGATTTCTTTTTTGTGCATTTTTACAAAAATGTCCTTTTCAAAAAGAATCATGCACAATATGGTTTTGTGGGCATAAACTAAGACCGTCCATATCAAAGTTGAAAGTACATTTATTATCTAAGTATGTGTATATTGTATAACCTTGAGAGTCATCTCCTTTACAGGCAGCCACAAAACAAACCCAAAAGAACCCATTTTTAAAAATGACGGTCAAACTCCCAATGTGCAGAGAGAAAAAAACACATCATGCAAGCAAATAGCTTTCTGTACTGAAATCCACATAGATAGTCCGTTCCCGGACCCTTAGTTCGGCAGAGTCAAGCAGTGAGCTGAAACAGTCTGACACTGATCTTTTCAATCTGGGCCGATACCCAAATTGTTCTTCAAACATCAGTTTCAGTTGCTTCAATGCACTCTGGGACTTGCACCCTGCCACCTCAATTTGGCCTGGCACTTAAATCATCATCTAAACTACTTTTACGTTCACTTAGAATTCAGGAGGTGAATTGGGATAGGAATCTGCATAGGGAAGGATCAGGACCTTTATGATGAGCTTGATGTGTTATGCATTCAGGCCTGTATTTTAGCTAGAAAAGCCCGGGTGTGGAGATTGTCAGTGTGACTAGAAGAAATATGAAAATTATCTTTCAAACAATAACTGAATCAACAGACAAATATGTAAAAAGTTAAAACAATTCTTTGGACACACTTAAAACTTCCACATAAGAACAGTGGGAATGACTACTTTAGAGTTCAACCCTTTCTGTTGAAAATTTCCTTAAAGTCGACATTGTATCACACTTTATTGAATCGTGAGCAAGCTCATTTATGACATTTCTTGCTATTTGCACGGTGTCCTGTGTTATACTTGACTAATCAAACAAACATTGGTTTAAAGTTTTAGTTGGTAAATGAAGGCCTCTAGAGTAAGAATACCGATTCCAGTAAATCAGAACATATGAAGGGGGGAAAAAAATCATTATAAAAGAGATGTGACCAAAGAACCTAATAGCCAGATTTGTATTTTTCAGAATTAGAATCAGGTTTATTATCACTGACAGATGTCATGAAATTTGTTGTTTTGAAGCAGCAATGCAGTGGAATGCAAAACATATACTGTAAATTACAATGAGAAATGTGTATGAAAATAAATAGTCAAAAGAGTGCAAAAAAAGTGAAGCAGGGTTCATTGATGTTCAGAAATCTGATGGTGAAGAAGAACAATTCCTAAAACATTGAGTCTGTCTTCAGGCTGCTGTACCTACACCCTGATGGTAGTAATGAGAAGCGGGCTTGTCCTGGGTAATGGGGTCCTTAATGATGGATGCTGCCTTTCTGAGGCATCACCTTATGAGGATATCATCCATGTTGTGTCCATTCTACATAAAGTCCAATTGCTGGACATTACTTTAGTTGAGAGTGTCTGTAGTTTTCAGTTTTATTTTAATTTGTTTGCTTTATTTTACATTGTAGATCTCTGTTTGATTCCTCTCCAGAAGTGGAGAAGGTCAGCAAATTTAAATTCCTTGGTGGTGGTATTTTGGAGGACTTGTCCTGGACCTAGTATCTAAGTGCAACGACAAAGAAAGCATGGCAGAGCCTCTGCTTCCTTAGAGTTTGTATAGATTTGGCATGACAACTAAAACTTTGACAATCTTCTACAGATGTGTAGTGGATATTGACTGGCTGTATGACGGCCTGGTATGGAAACACCAATACCTGTGAATGGAAAATCCTACAGAGAGTAGCAGATATGGCCTAGTCCATCATAGGTAAAGCACTCCCCACCATTGAGCACATCTACATGAAGTGTTGTCACAGGAAAGCAGCATCCCCCACTACCTAGGACATGCTCTCTTCTTGCTGTTGCCTTCAGCAAGAAGGTACAGGAGCCTAAGGACTTTCACCACCAGGTTCAGGAACAGTTATTACCTCAACCAAAGGGGATAACTTCACTCAACTTTACTTGCCCTGTCATTGAAATGATCCCACAACCTGTGGACTCACTTTCAAGGATATTTCATCTCATGAAATATAGTTTCATCTCATCTCAGTTATTCATTGCTTATTATTATTTTTCTTTTTATCTTCACAGTTTTTGCACACTGGTTGTTTGCCCTGTTGTATGCAGTCTTTCATTAATTTGATTATGGTTATTGGATCTGCTGAGTATGCCCGCAAGAATCTCTGGGTTATATATCGTGACATACATGTACTTTAATAATAAATTTACTTTGAAAAGCTTAATGTCTTAATGTTGAGTTATGATGCGGAAGATTGGCTGCACTATTTCATGTTACACAGTGTCGGCTGTGTTGATGATACTTGATGGTGAATAGATCAGAGTTTTCCTAAAATATGGAACAAGTATTTTTTGAATATTTATTGCATTTGGGTTCAAGAGCTTAAGAAAGATTTTTGACCCAAAACATTGACTGGTTTCTCTTTCCACAGATGCTGCTTGACTGACCCAAATCTTCCAGTATTTCTGTTTTTCTTTCAGATTCCAGCATCTATAGTTGCATTTATTTACAAAATAATTGTCTTGAGCTTGTATTGGCCAGAATTTTGTTATTTTTTAATAAGAATTTGTATATTAAACATTACTGGAATTTTTCTGCTGATGTGCTGATTTATTGCTCTAAGTGTCCTTGATGTGAGAACAGAAGGAGGAGTGATAAGTCCCATAAACACACTCTGCAGATCTATCTGATCTTGACATCAACTTCCACTTTCCTGCATGGAGCCCATAACTTTTGATCACTTAGGTCTAAAAATCATCCTTAGCCTAGGATGTTCTTAGTAATTCAGCCTGTATAGCGCTCTGGGTGGGTGATTCAAATAATTCAGTCTTTGAGAGACATCCCGAGGCCATACCCTTTCATGCCCTTATAAATTTTTTAAGAATCACTTCTTATTTTTCTAAGTTCCAGAGTAAAGGCCTAATCTGCAGGACTTGCCTTCATTTTATTGCTGGAATCAGTCTAGTGAAGCTTCTGTTTTTCTATCTCCAAAGCAGATGTATTCTTTCTTAAATAGACTGAAATTATGTAAACTGTTCCAGATGTGGTCACAACAAAGTCTTCTATGTATGAACAAAACTTCCCTGTATTTGTCCTTCATTCTTCTATTAATGGTCAATGTCCAATTTGCCTTGGTAATTACTGGGTTGTAGCTGAATGTCAAGTTATTTTTTTTTTAAACAGACACCAATAACTTTTTAATTTTATTACTAGTTTTCAAACTTGCACCATTGAAGTAGTATTTTGCTTTTCTATTCTTGCAAACACATACTTGCATTTCTTCACCTTATTTTTGCCATAGTCAAGCCCATTCGGTTAACTTGCTTATGCCCCTCTTCAGGTGTTTTGTATTCTCCTCACAGCTTACTTTCTAATATGATGTACCCTAGATTACTGAGAGAAGTAAAAAGAGAGCTTGCAGGCGCCCTAGCCATTGAAAATCAAGGAGTGATGCTGAGGACTGTAACGTTGCAATGTTTACACTCTTGTTCAATAAATCTAGAAAAGACAGAACAATCGGGTTAATTTGGTTTGTAAAGTTCTAGGAATAGTAATCAGCTACAGAATTGGCAGTCATTTGCAATAATGTGGGTTGATCAGAGAAACCCAGCATGGATCTCTTAAAGGGAGATCATGTCTAAATAGTTTAATTGAGTTCTTTTTTAAATGACAGATGTGTGAGCTATGTTAACGTGGTCTATATGAATCTTCAAAAGGTGTTTGTCAAGCTGCCACATTATAAATTTATCATCAAGACTGCAGGCAGGCCAAAGAATAAAAGGGTTATTTGCAACATAGATATGATATTGGCATGTAACAGAAAACAGAGCTTGGTATTGAAAGGATGTTTCCAAACTGGAGGGATGTACACAGTGGAATTTCCTTAGTTTGCTTAATGATTTGGCTTTCTGCCGCATAAAACTTAGAAGCTGAGCTAATTGTGCAGAGGAAAGTTCTAAACCTTTATCTGTATGGATGAACGGAATGTGCAGATGGCTGACAGATGAAATAAAATGATGTGACATAACATACTTCAATAGGAAGATTGTGAACAACTATTGTAAACTAGAGAGATAGTTCTAGGAGTAGAAGAATAGAAAGTTTCAGGGATATAAATGCACAGTTCATAGAATGAGGTAGGGCAGGTTGAGAAATAAGTTTACGAAAGTATATGGGATATTGTGCTTTTACCAATCACAAGCAAGGAAGTTGGGATGAACTTGTAGGAAATGCTTTCTTGACTGGGATTGGGGTGTTGTGCCTGTATCTGTCTGCCACAGTTCAGGAATAATAAAAAGGCTTGAGAGAAGATGAAAGAAAAAGCTGCTAAAATTATTCCAGGGAATGAAGGATTTAATTATGTGGATAGATTGAAGATGGGAATCCCCTGGTACAGAGGATTTGTAAGAAAATCTGATGACTTTAAAATCAAGAAGGACACAAGATCAGAAGACAGACTGGAGGTACTCCATTGGCAAAGGGATCAAAACTAGAAATTGGTAGAATTAAGTGTTTGGCAGAAGAAAGCTACCATAAAGAAAACCTTATGCAACAAGTAGGGTCTGAAATGTATTATTGGGGTGATAGTTAAGTCAGATTCAAGTTTGGTGTTCCAAATAACTGGTTACGTAAATGAAAGAGAAGAATTGTGGATTATGAAGAGTGGTGGGGAGTAGGGAAACTAGTTAGATTGCTCTTGCATTTAGCTAATGTGGACTTGATGACCTGAATAACCTCCTTTGATACTGTAAACATTAAAGGATGTTTTAAGAAGATAGTAGCTGTGGCTTGATAGTAGCACTCTGCTCTTTCAGTTTAGTTCTTTTGATTTTCTTTCACAGTACAAAAGATCATCGAAGGAAATAGTGAGCTCTTCACAGACAGTCACTGCAAAGTGTGTAATGCTGTGCTGATTTCAGAGTCCCAGAGACTAGCACATTACCAGGTAACGAAATAGCAGACCTATTTAAATTTCCTTTTGACTTAAATGTGAATGATCTGTTTGTTGTAATTCATCTGATTGGTGCATGTTAAGCATGAAACCAAGGGCTGAACAAAATATGTTTAAAATACAGAATAGGTATTTTCTTAGTGAGTAAAAATACTGTACTTCTGATTTTATCCATGATCTGCAGACATAGTTCAGTCTTCCATCTTGTTTACTGAAGCCAGTAATTAGGAACTAGCAGAAGAACTGATCAACCTGATGCATCTTTTCTCCAGAAAATCCCAGTACATCCACGCATTTAATGTAAAAATTTAAAAGTGAAAAGGTCAATTGCTGGACTTTACATGCAGTTTCCTGATGCTCTCCAGTTCTTAACTCTAGGATCCTGTGTTAGACCTAGCCTTATTGATTTCTATTGAAATTATGGAGTATTAGATTAGTAAACAAAGGGTAAGGTATGTTACTTTTGTTTTTCTAAATCTGCTCAATGTAATGCTTTTAATTTTGTGTTTTTTGGTTAACTATCATTTTTAAAAGCATGCCATTGTATTTTATTTTACTAAGTAGATTTCCCATATTGCAATAAATTACTAAAAGATTACTCAGTTTTGTAGCCAGATTGTTGTTGGTTTTCAGGGCAGTGGCTCCTCAGTCAATAGCTGAAGACCTGTGGTTGCTTTGGGCATGCTACTGGGCCTTGTGATACTTTGGCCCAGTAATCTTCATGCTTGGTGTCTTGATTGGTTAGGTACTATTGTGAGAAATGGGCTACCAAGATATGATGGGCATTGTTTATGACAAACTGTCACAGCAACATTTAACACAATAACTTACAATATTGAAATTAATTTACAGTAGAGGATGAAATGGTTTTACATTAAGTTATTTCTGCAATCGTTTCTATTTGTTTCACAACTGCCATATCACATGACTTGCAGTCAAATTTGGATATTAACTTCAGTATGTTTTGTATACTCGTTATTCTACCATTTCAATGTTCATTGACAGCAGGGATGAAAACATCCTTTGTTAAGGCATCAATAACTGAAGTCCACTATAATTATCTCTACAGAGCAAGAAGCATGCCAACAAAGTACGTCGGTATGAAGAGCTTCATCAAGATGGCGAGCCAGTTGCCAAAATAATAATAAAAGATTCTTCTGTAAGTCTTTAATGAATAATTGAATGATGCAACACTGAAGGAGGCATCTAGGCTTGTCATACTTGTTCTGGCCCTTTGTCTTGAAATCCTTAATTGTGATGCTCAGAATTAGATAGTTTTCTAGCTGAGGCATAGCCTGTGATTTTCTTTTTCCCCAGAAGTTATCATAATTCCCTTGCTTTAGAACTTGAAGTGGTTCCCCATCCCCACGTTATGGAGAGGTTCTCTTAGAAAACTATCTTCATTGTGATTTTTCTGTAGTGCAAGCTTCATTTCCCATTGAATCTCATGCTCTAATCAGAGGTGCATTCCTAAAGAATGTTTTTCTCCTAGGACATTTTATCTGCAATGACAAAGTGATCTGCCACTGTAATTTAACAACTGAGCCTAATGTTAAATTCACGATGGATGAGGTTTATGTCAAACAAATAATTGCAGTATTTTCACATTTATTTATTTTGTCTCCCTATGTATTCTGTAAGAACGACTTTATTCAGTATCAGTAAATTGTGAATTCTGTCAGTGCACATTTTTGTAATCTGAATAACCATTATCATGAGGTCAGTTCATAGAGCTCAAGATCCCAAATACTTTTTAAACTTGTTTTACTACATTCAGAGAATTGTATCCATGTCCCAAATTACTTTTTAATGTGTCCTTTTAAAACTCTACCGTTTAGTTTGACATTTATTCTTCCCATTGAAATGAATCTTGAATTCCTTCATTAAATTTTGTCTGCCTAAGTCTGGAATAAGAAAGTGTGGGGTACAAGGTCACAGAATAAAATTTAGGCCATTTAGGATGAAAGGAGAAAGTTCACTCGGGATTGTAAACCTATGCACTTCTATACTTCAAAGGGCCTTACTTTTGGAAATATTCTTCTCCTCAATCATATTTTCCTCCTCTTAACTTCTCTGAGTAACTCAGTAAAAGATGGCAAAAGAAGCTTTTTGTGGGTAGTTCGAGTGTGTAGAGCAATCGTCAGGTGGCAGAATACCCTTCACAACTTGCTCCACCCTCAAGCAATTTCTCTCAGACAGTTGAATGCCCCCTTTGTGGCACAAGCAGTGTAGCAGTTTTCCAATTTGAAAAGGTAGGCAGACTGCTTCTCTCCTTCCTCCTGGAATGTTTGTGTAAACTACTTCATAAGATCAGCTGAACTTACAGGAGTGCCAAAGCATTTTCCAGAGCTTGCATATAGTTAGCTAATCTGGCTAAAGGATTTTCTGCCTTTAGGAACCTCACTGTTGGACTCTTTAAACTCTCTGTTAACTTGTTCTTTTACATTATCTAAGCATATACCTTATCTGAGCTGTCTGCTCAGCCTAAGCCTCATATTCTCAGAATCAGAATCTGGTTTATTATTGTTAATTTAGCAGCAGCAGTTCAATGCAGTACATAATATAGAAGAACTAAAATAATAATAATAAGTAAATCAATTACAGTATATGTATTTTGAATAGATTAAAAATCGTGCAAAAAAACAATGTATATTTAAAAAGTGAGGTAGTGTCCAAGGGTTCAGTGTCCATTTAGGAATCGGATGGCAGAGGGGAAGAAGCTGTTCTTGCAACCCTGAGTGTGTGCCTTCAAGCTTCTGTACCTCCTACCTGATGGTAACAGTGAGAAAAGGGAGGTCCTTAATAATGGATGCTGCCTTTCTGAGACACTGCTCCTTGAAGATGTCCTGAGTACTTTTTAGGCTAGTACCTAAGATGGAGCTGACTAAATGTACAACCTATTGCAGTTTCTTTTGGTCCTGTGCTGTAGTGCCCCCCCCCCCCCCAATACCAAACAGTAAGGCAGCCTGTCAGAATGCTCTCCACAGTACATCTGTAGAAGTTTTTGAGTGTATTTGTTGACATACCAAATCTCTTCAAACTCCTAATGAAGTATAGCCGCTGTCTTTATAACTACATCGATATGTTGGGACCGGGTTAGATCCTCAGACATCTTGACACCCAGGAAGCTGTTCACCCTCTCCACTTCTGATCCCTCTGAGGATTGGTATCTGTTCCTTTGTCTTGCTGTTCCGGAAGTGCACATTCAGCTCTTTCATCTTACTGACGTTGAGTGCCAAGTTGTTGCTGCAACACCACTCCACTAGTTGGGATATCTCACTCCTGTACATCCTGTCATCTCCATCTGAGATTCTACCAATAATGGTTATATCATCAGCAAATTTATAGATGGTATTTGAGCTATGCCTAGCCACACAGTCATGGATATATAGACAATAGAGCAGTGGGCTAAGCACACACCCCTGAGGTGCACCATTGTTGATGATCAGCAAGGAGGAGATGTTATCACCAATCTGCACAGATTGTGATCTTCCAGTTAGGAAGTCAAGGACCCCATTGCAGAGGGAGGTACAGAGGCTAGGTTCTGCAACTTCTGAATCAGGATTGTGGGAATGATGGTACTAAATGCTGAGCTATTCTTCCCCATCAAGTGTAAGCTTGACTCCAGAGACATTCTCAGCCTATGATAACTTTTGTTCTCCTCTGGTACACTTTGGTATTTATCAGCTGGTGAAGTAATAGCCGAAACCAGCTCAGTATTTAAATCAACCGCTGAAGGACCCATTAGACCTTTCACATCAGACAACTCCTTTCCCCATCTCGCAAGATATGATCTGCCCAGGTCCAGCCTCCCCAAGTACCCCAATCCTAACAGGCAGAGTGACTTCAGTCACATCACTGGTTGTAATAACGCATCCGACCTTGATCTCTGGGCATCCATAATAACCTTAATTGTGACACACCTCACTTTCCACAAAAGTGACACAGAATAAGCCGCTTAATCAATCCAGATACAGCATTCCATCTCTGGAATGTAACCCTCTCACCGTGGCTCGTAATAAACCAGGCTTATTTGCTAGCTGTGACTAAGAGCCATGTGACTCAGCATTGCATGGGTAACGGCGAGAAGGCCACCTTCAATAAGCAACATATGTCTAAGGTTGGTATGATTTGGGTTCAACTCAACAGGAAAGTTGGAATGCTCTGATGAGGGAATGGATATTATGGTGACTGCTGTGTAAATGCTGCCCCGTGCAGTGTTATCATTTGCTAGGAAATGAGAGACTTTACACTGCCATAAAATTAAAGTGGAAGTATATTTACAGATATTTCAACTTTAACAAACAGTTAATAGAAAAAAGAAAAAGGGCCAAGTACAGTTAAACCAGTCTAAATGTGCACATAAATGTTGGAGCTCATTTCTGGCACAGTCGGGTGTTTTGCTTTGATTACTCAAGCTAAACCCAAGTTCTGTGCAAAAGACACCAGCCACAGTTCGAGTTTCACTTGAGGACCATTCCAAATGAACTGACAAACTCCATTTGTCTGCATGAAGCACTTCTTACAATGGGGTCTCTCCTTCAAGTGGCATTTTTCCCTTGGGCTCCACTCCACATCTGCCAATGAAGACTGAAAACTAGACAACTGTCTCCTGGAAATCTGATTGTGACCAGCTCTCCTGAATGTTCCATGGCATCCCACTGGGCAGAATGTTAGAGCAGGTTAACAAGACAAACCCAATTGACTGACAACATTCTTAGGCTGAGCAAACAGCTCCTTATCTCAGCTGAAGCCAAAATGCTAGTCTGTGATGCTTAACTAACAGAATATACTGCATTTGCAGAAGAGCTGCTCAAAGCATAATAGCATAGCAGCATAAATACAATCAGGCATTACAAATGCTTGGTGATTCAGACCTAAATAGGTCTTTAGCTAGCAAAGGTTTAGAAATCAAGCAAAAGAATGAGAAAAAAAAAACAAAAAATGTTCAGCATGCCAGGCAACATTCATGGGTGAAAATTATACTTCAAGTCAAATACCTTTTGTCAGAATAGTAACCTTGAATGAAATTGAATTTGATCTTGTTGAATATCAGAACAGGGTTAAAAGGTCTTGTGTCTTAGTCATACTTTAATTTAACTTTAGTTTTATCTCCTTTGATGTAAGTAAATATTTTCTTCATTGCAGGAGGAGTTAAGTGCATAGTTTAAAATGGCTTATTGAAATTATATGGGACCCCATTGAGATTGCAATTGAAATATTTCTTAGTCTGGTCTCCAACCAAATGAAGGAACTACTTGCAATAGAGGGGATGGAGCAAGGATTAACTGAATTGATTCCTGGGGTAGAGTAATTGTCCTCTGGAGCCTAGAAAATTCAGAGATATTAACGGAACTTAACAGGATACATGTCAGTAGAGATGGTACTTTTTTTTCCCTGGGTGGAATTTCTTGAGCAAAGGGACTTAATCTGAAAATAAAGGGTCAAGTAAGAGAGCCATGAAGGCTAGGTCAATATATATTTTTAAGCCAGAGTTAGAGTGTTTAGGGATTCGAGTGGAATGGAGTAAGTGCAGAGAAGTGGTACTGATGTAAGTACAATCTGTGAGCTTATTGGGCAAATGCTAGGGTCTACTGGATTTATATCCTCTTCAAATTAAGTTCATAAACATTCTGATTACAACTAGTAAGCATATTTTCAGCCATCATAATTAACCACAAGATTTAGGACCTATTTGAAGTTTTTTCTTAAGTAAAAAAGCAATGTAAGATTTTAATTTTATAAGAGCACTTTTTCTTTTGCCATCCTTACCAGTGAATTCCTAGTCTGCAGATCCCTCTGCTCTGTTTAGCAGATTTGTCCAACTCTTTAAAACACTGCAATATTGTATTTCTTGCATGAACATTAGAAGTAGAGTTAACATAAACAGTCATTTTTGAACCTTCCCACAGGACAGTAGCAATGGAGAAGTTGATCGGAATAAATATTGTCCACTCTGTAATGTGACCTTTACATCACCAGTTGTTGCCCAGTCTCATTACCAGGGAAAGAACCATGCAAAAACTCTGAAACTCAAGCAAAAGCAAGATGAAACTATCCCAGCATCCTCTGGTAAGTAACCCTGATACATTGTCATGGCCAAAAATTAAGATTATGCTCCTGATTTCTAGGAATCTACTTGTGTAAACTGGTTTTCAGCAGTCTTTCCATTTGCATTCATAAGGTTGGGGAAAAAATAGAGATCGGTCAAGTATAGGTGAAGAATTGCTTTGACAATAGTTTTGAATGTATTCCTTAATAATTTGATTCTGTGAATTTGCTCATCTTTTCAGATTGGGAATTAAATCTGCCATTTCTGAATGACAGCATTCAATGTATTCCCAAAGGAAATTGTGTTTTGTTTCTAAACTATTGTCATTTTGTAGTGAAATGAAAATATATGTGTGGCACAGTGGCCTCACTGTGTCAGGGACTCAGGTTTGTACCTGACTTCTCGTGGTAACTGGGTACTTTGCATGTTCCTCCCATGGCAATGTAGGCTTCTTTCATGTGCTCTGGGTTTCCTTCTCATCCCAAGGATATGCGGGTTGGCAACTTAATTGATCATTGTAAATTGCTCTTTGTATGTAGGTCAGTTGTAGAATCAAGGGAGTTGATAAATGTGGACAGAATAAAATAAGACTAGTGGAGGATTTGTGTAATGTGTGAATGATGGATTTGCTGAGCCAAAGGACCTATTTCTAACAAGAGAAAGTCTGCAGATACTGGAAATGCGTGAGGCGCGCGCGCGCACATACACACACCTACCCACCTGGAGGAACTCAGCAGGCCAGGCAGCATCTATGGAAAAAAGTGCGGTCGATGAACATACTGAGTTCCACCAGCATTTTGTGTGTGTTGCTCGGACCTATTTCTATGTTGTTTGACTCTGTATGTGCTCTGTAGGCAATTATTAAAATATTAAGTGAGCAAGTAACATTCAAAAGTTTACACAATGTGGAGCTCCTAGGATAGTATAGATGTTTAAGGTGATCATTTTTTTATATCTTACTAGAAAATGTATTTACCTCCAAATATTTGTGTACCAATAAGTACAATTAATTGGATACTCTGATTAAAGAATGGAGTTCAATGGAAAGACTAAACTTGTGTTTGCCAAATCACTTGAAAATGCTCTGGGTCAGCATCAAGCACAGGAAGCTCAGGCTGAACAGTTATCAGAGTGTAAAATGAAGTGACCAGGAAAAACACTGACAGATTTTTAAATTGAATTTAGCAACTGAATTGCTGATTTTTGAGAGCATTCAATGCAGGTCTTAATTAACAAGGACCAAAAATCTCCAACCTAGCCCTCCAGGTTTACACTGCCAGATTTGACACTCATTCCAGCAAAAGGAATTAATAGACTCTTTTGTTTTAAAGAAATTTTATGACCTGGACATAAGGAAAATCTATGGTTTGTCTACACTTCTGGCTGCCTTGTAAAAGAGCCAACATGATGAAAGATTCCACCCACCCCTCTAATTGGGCTAAGGATATTAAAAACCTGAAAGTACTCCAAGGACAGTTTCTGTACTACAGTGTTAAGAATATTAAATAATCCCCATGTTTACTATGATGGACTTTTGACCACAGAATCTACCTTGTCATGGCTTTTCACCTTACCGTCAGCCTAAACTGCACTTTCTGTATGACTAGCATTTTATTCTGCAGTTTTTTCCTTGTCCTATACAGAAATATTGATTTGATTAAATTATACTTATGGCATAGAAAAGAAATATGCCATATACTGTGCCTCAGTGTATGTGACAATAACAATTAACCTGTCTGCTGTTATAATTTAATGGAATAAAAACTATTTTGGTGGTCATTTGCAGATTAAAAATAGCAACAAACTAAAAGATTTAAAAATACTTAAAATCTTGCAGTTATTTAATGTGTTGTGCCTCAACTTCACCTGTCTCTTAGCATGTGATATATGGTTGTTTAAAAGACTTGCATTTTTTTGGCAGTTATGTTAGCTGTGTTTGCTACTAAATGTGTCAGCCAAATGACCAATTTGATTAAAGAAGAAGCGTTGGGGAGAATGCCAGGAGAGACTTCCCATTCTTTTTCAAATAGGGCTATTAACAATTAATGTCCTGTTGATTCTGAATCCATTTTCTCCTCGTTGCCTTCTTGTTGATATGTGATGTTTTTTGTAGGCTTGATTATCTTAGCAGTTTTGCAGAATAATTCTGATTGGGGTCCAAAGGAGAATAGAAATAGGGGAGAGCCAAAATGAAAGAGGGACTTGGTGTAACTATCCAATAGGTAGTGAATCATTGCAAAAATATAGACATTTATAAAGCGGACGGTTACTGAATGAGAAATTTAGTTCTTTCTAACCTTTATATTTAAATACAGTAACCAGCTGTAATAACTTGCTGAAAAACCGTGCATCTTCCACAATTTTAGCGATAAGCACTCTATCTTTATGATTAAAATAATTGTCTTTAATTTCGAACTGTTAAAATAAAAATGGTTTAACTCTGTTCATTATTTATGAATGATGTTTTCATTTGATCAGCATATAATAGGAACATTTTTCAGTTGCAGCTGCTCCCAAGGTAAAGAATGAAGATGCTCCAACTTCTGTGCAGTCTAGTGCTGAATCTGGGAACAGTGATCCTGATAAGTACTGTAGTCTATGTCAAGCCTTTTTTAATCATCCAGCTATTGCAAAACAGCACTATGTGGGCAAAAGGCACAAGAAGCGTGAGACAAAAGCTAAGTTGCTGGAGCAACTGGGGCAAGCTGGTAGTAACTGTAAGTATATTACTTGCAAACCACCAACTAATTGATGCATATCTTTTTTAACAATTGGAAATGGATCATAGACTCAACAACATTTTATAAATTAGTTAGCCCCCATGGTAAAACTTGTTCATAGTTCTGCACATCTGCTATTTTCTGTTTTTAATTACATATTATTTATAATTTTTTGTTTGATGTCAAAGATTGGTCATTGTAATGCCTTGTCTCATAATTTGATTCTCTATACAATGACAGAGAACAACTGAGGAAAAATTTAATGTTCTGCTTGGGAAACCATATATGGAAAATCAAGTAAATTGTAAAGAAATGTTTCAGCTCCTTTGTTTCCTTAAATATTTTAATCTGCAGTTTTCTCTGCCTAAAAAACAATAAATAGAAAGTGTTACTTGTGTTATTTTTATATTGTTTGTAGAGGAGAATTCTGTTACTACTGGATAGACTGGAAAAAAACTGTTGTGGAAATGTGGTTGCCAAAAGAACACAAATTTGCCAGCTTTACTGTATTTATTTCCTGAAATTTAGCTAAAATGACTGCATTGTTGATACCTTAGCTCTTTAGTTATGAATCTGAATCTGATTTGCTCATACTGGGTAGCTGAACACCACTGTCATTTGGCGTGAATTTTTGATTATGATTTCATTCCAGTCATCCCCTTTGGGTGTGTACCCTGTTAATTTGAAGCAAATTGTCAAATCCAAAATGCAGACACTTCTATTTGAAAGCAGTCTTTTTAATGACTTTTTATGGTAAGCAGGATTGTGAGATTGCTTAAGATGCTTACTGAAATTTAAACCAAATCCAGAAATTAACATTAAATAGTGCAGTAAAAGTACAAATATGTTCAATCTTGCCCTGTTTGAGACATAACCTCTAGCATTTTTGCTGGGATATAGTTCCACAGATACCTTGTTGTACCCTTACTAATCGATTGGACTGAACACTTTTGTAGCATTTTCCATGAGGGACCCTAACCCTACCTATTTTCTACTCCATCCATAGCCCTAGCGGATCGTGAAGAACACTGACTATAATTGTATCTGAAATCTTACTAGCCTAATTATTAAGGCTCAACTACAGAATAACTGAATCATTAGAGGCCATAAATTCAGAATTCATTTTAAACCATACATGCCTTTTCCATGTTCTGTTATCTTATCAGTATTAACAGGTAGCTATTATAACAGACAGTCATGCAGAATGAGTTCAGGAAAATTGCATGTTGAGGTGAAATAGGCCAATGTTAGAGTTCATCAGCTGCTCATTTTACATTATGCCAGCCTTTTCAATTTAGTGAATGATTTGCAATTTGTTATAAACCTATTTTGTGCTACTTATAGCTAATTTTACTACAAATGAATTGTATTTGTGCACATGAATAATTTTAATTTCACTGAATGAATGCCATTTCTTGCTGCTAGCAAACAACTGAATGGTGAGGTAGCATGAAAAGCCTCAGTTAGGTGATTTCCACCTCTGCTCCATTAACTAGAATGAGGTAGAATGCAGAGCTCACTGAGTGAGCAGAAGGAATTAAATGTAGTGATTGAGAAATGTAAAATACAGTACTGTATATGTTAACTTGGCGAGGAGAGTGAGTTTGTAAATCTGGCAGGAGCAAAGAATGTTCAGAATGATGAGAGTGGAGTGCCATGTGAGACAGATGGCAGAGAAGGAGTGCCAGGGACAGGTGGTGACATGGGTGCAAACACACCTAGCAGTGAGACATCAGACCAGGTCATTTGATTCCAAATAATTGGTTTATTGATCATTACAGAGTGTTTCTCCAGAGCTTCCTACTCCCTCTCCTCCCCCTTCTGATTTTCCCAACCATGATTTCCCCTCCCCCTGTCCCCTTCCCACTCTCAGTCTACAATAGAGACTTGTATCAGAATCTGGTTTGTCATCAATGTGTCATGAAATTGTGGCAGTAGCAGTACAGTGCAATACATAAAATTACTACAGTTCTTGGGAGCTTAGCTTCATGTGGAGCATAGACCATCGATGACCTCCCATCTTGATTATCCTCTGAATCAGTGGTATGATTGGAATTCATGAATGCTTTTGCATTTTATTACATCCACTGAAAAGGGGATTGGCCCATACAGCTTCACCAAAGCCCTGTTAGTTTGGACTTCAAGAGGCAGTACAGTACCGTGCAAAAGTCTTAGGCACCCTAGCTATATATATAGATATAGATATATATGTTCCTAAGACATTTGCACAGTACTGTATCTTTCAGTTTTCACAGCTTAGTTTCTCCTTTCCCAAAACAGTCACACACATTTTAACATAGAGGACAAACTAGTTAAGTAAATATTCAGTAAAGGAAAATGAATTATAGATATTGGATAAAAGTAAGAAATTATAGAAATACACAAAGGCTCAGGCACTATAAAAGAAAAGGTAAACCATGATTTCATGGGTCTGAGCCCTTTATTGGAAGTGAAGCCTGAAAGATGAACGAGAGCTTTATTAAACTTTGAAGAGTTTAGAGGGAAAGCAAATCAACATCAAACTATTTACAAAATATGAGTGGAACTTTGTACTGCAAACTACAAAATAAAACATGGAGAATGTTTGACCAACCTTTCAGGGTTACTATTGAGAGAAGCCCTCTGTTAGTTGGGGTTGACCATAGATGCTGTGTTCCAGCTGTCTATGTGCTAAACAAGCCAGGGTAGTACAATAAGGAGAGCAAGTCTTTGGCCATGTAGCAGGCTTCCCTTCTCCACGCAGCTGAAGAATCCAAGGCAACAGCAGAGACTAACACTGTTTGGCACCTGCAACATCGCAAGAGTTGGCAGTCAGAGTTGAACTCACCGTAGGAACTCCAGCTCCAGATTCTTCCTTGATTTTTTTTACTCCTAAAGCCTTCCACATGAGTGGCTATAGCTGTAAGGCAGTGACATTGTGAGAAGAGTTGCCAGTCCACGGTTGACGAGTTCTATTTGCCCGAAGTGACTGGTTTTAAGGCACCAGTAACCTGCCTTTCTCCTGTCAGTAGAAACTGTTTTGCCAGGCTTGCTAGCTAAGCCACTTGAAGGGCCAGGATTTGGTTGTCAGAGCTATATAAGATGCATGCCATTGGAAAGACTTGATAGGTAGTGGGAGCTTATCTCCCATTGTAATAACTTTAAGGAACCAGGATTACTGATTATTCTAGAAGTATTCCCAATAATTGCTGTAAATTGTATGGATCCAGGTTGGGAACAATAATTTGAGATGATATGCCAGCTATAAACAAACTGACTGGCAAAATAGGCTGAATGGCTTACTCTTGTTATTTCTATAAAACTAATTCAAAACCATTGTGTTTACAATGAGTTCATTTGCTTTATTAAAATCTTAAGTGAAATCTAAAGACAACCCTCTCACCAAATAAATTATTGCCATGCTTCTCTGATCTCTGAATGTAGCCCTGTATTGTCTCATTGTCTTTTTATATGGAATTATTTGTTAATAACATGTAGATTTTACAAAACTTGTCAAATGTGCCATATAAGATATTTTTGCAATAGGATAACTGATACCCCCTGTCCCCCCTTGGCTCCTTTCACTCCACAGATATTAGGGGGTTTGTGCATAAAAGGTAATGGCCTGTTTTTGTAAATTATTATTGATCCTTGTGTTTTCATTATAATAACCATAACATGTAGCCCTTGACATTCCTAGTTGTGTGCTCTTTTTAACTAAAAGTAGTGCAGCATGCACTTTTAAAATCCATGTCCTAAATCATTGGTACACTTTGTTCCATTATTGTCTATGGAGTTTGGGTACGAACTTTCTAGTGGAATGAAATTGGAAAGGAAAATGAATGGCTGACCAGACAAAGGCAAAATTTTATCTTAAAAAATGTTCATCATAAGCAGGGAAAATGCATTATTAAGGTTTCTTTTAAAATATTATTAGTAGGTAACAAAATTATAATCTTTCACAGCTGCTTCTGCTAAAGGCTACCCTTGTAACACCTGTAACATTGTACTGAACTCAATAGAGCAATATCAGGCACACATCCAGGGAACAAAACACCAGAACCAGTAAGTACATTTGCCTGTTTTCTTTAAGCAGACCTATAAAGGTTATTTTGTTACTTCCCTCATATAACATTCAATATGGGTCAGACAAAAATGAGTTATAATTTAAACTTAATTTGGCTTGTGTTAGGTTTGAGATGATTGAATCAGCATCTATTATCTAATTAATTGCAAAAAGTAGTTTTTGTTACATTGGTGATTTGTGTAGGAATTGGTTTTGAAAAGTTCATTTAAAAATGAATGAGATGTATTGAATTTTGTATTTATGTATTACTAATCTGGATAAGTCACCTTTTGAAAGAAAAAGGAAAAGAAATCCTTTTTTATTGGTTGAATCCCCACGTTTTCAACATGTCCACTATGTTGTGAATGACAGTGGCCTTGCTTATAATTGTATGGATGTTTCAGAGGCAGATGTGGAGGTTGACAGTTTGTAAAGGATTGGGAGTTGATGTTGCAAGTTAGGTGGGAAGAAAGAAAGGAAGAGTAACCTGTAGCATGCACATTTGGTGGAGAGGTTTGTAGAAGTAGGATGGGCCAATGAGAGTGCCACCTCATAACATGGTTGGAGACTTAGCAGAAATGCTAAGTTTTGGAAGGCAGCAAACAAATTAGAAGGTGGTATTGCAGTATTAGTGTTGAAGAAGTTCCTCTTTGAAGCCTTATGATTTCCTCATTAAGCTGAAGTATTGAAAGAGCCCTAAATTTATTGAAATAATCCAAAATGCGGGGACAGGCCAAAAGTTTGCTGTGGATTCTTTTTACTTAGCAATGATTACATAATTAAGTACTAGTTTAAAGCTCTTAGATTACAATGCCAGGAACCCCATTGACACAATGATAATATGAACATTCTAAGTTGGAATTAAAGCAGATTCTGGAATGATTGATGGAAGGCGGTTAGACTTCCAGCTCTGTACATGTAGGCCAGACAGGTTAAGGTGGCATTACAGTGTGAACCTGTGAAGTGTTTAATGATCATTAGAATGTTTTCATTGAATTTTGTTTTGATACTAGTTTACGAATCAGTTTCCTAACTTGCCATTGTTACACTTGAGTTCAACCTTATAAGAGCCAAATCGTAATCCTCACTAAAGGTTGGTTTTTAACTGACTGCTGAAAAATCATCTTTACTTTTATTTTTCATGTTGATCTGTGCCAGTAGTGAAATATGTTGTACTATGAATATCTAGGATATTTCCTAAAATGTAATACTATACTGTTGGGAAGGCAGGTGGCTTTCTTTCTTTTACTAAAACTTTAAAAATGGGCCATTTTAATTAGTTCCTATCAAAAGATATGTACTTCAGCTTCATGATCTGACCATGATCTACTAATTTTATTTTTATTAGACATGGAGATGAGATGAAAATGCAGGTAGTCTCCCTGGTTATCTGAGAAGGTTTTCTAAATTTACGCTATTCTTTTGTTATAATGAAGCAAGAATTGGTTCTTGAAAGTAAACTAGTATCATCCTTCTATATGATTTGGATAGACTAGTGGTTAATATATTTGTTTCTAAATGTCATACTGCATGAAGTACCGAGGATCACAGAGTGCCCTGCTTACTGTTTCAATTACTTTTGTTACAACTTTGTTTTTTGTCAGTTTACTGTAATGGTTTATCAGATCAAGTAAAACTCAAAACCTTTGACTAGGAGGTAGAAGCTAAAATCAGATGGATTGCTACAGTGGAGTAAAGAGAAAGAACTACAGAGGCATGACAGAGGAGCTGGCCAAAATTGATTGGAACGTGACACCACCAGGGATGACAGTAGAGCAGCAATGGCTGGAGTTCCTGCAAATAATTCATAATTCATCACAAAAAAGAAAAAGCTTTCTATAGGAAAGATGAGGCAACTGTGACAAGAGCAGTCAAAGACAGCATAAAAGCAGAAGCAATGGTATACAATATAGCAAAAATTAGGGAGAACTGAGGGACAGGGATTCATAATTTGTGGGAGGGGCCCATGTATATGACAAGAGCTCAGGGAGGTGAAAGGAAAAAGGTAAGACAAAATACATCTGTTTCTGGCAGCAATTTGGAAGACATAGGATAGATACCTCCGAAAAAAGAATTCTAAGGGCAGGATGACACAACCGTGGCTGATAAGAGAAATCAAAAACAACATAAAAGTACAAGAGGGAGCATATAGTAGAGCAAAAATTTGTGGGAGGTTAGAGGATTGGCCAGCTTTTAAAATCATCAGAAAGCAACTGAAAAAAAGCCATTAGGAGGAGGAAAAGGTGAAATATGAAGGTAAGCTAGCCAATTATATCAAAAGAATACTGAAAGTATTTTCTATAAAGAGTAAAAAGCGAGAGTAGACAGCAGACTGTTGGAAAATGATGTTGGTAGTAATGGGGATAAGGAAATGGCAGATGAATTTAATAAGTATTTTGCATCAGTCTTCACTGTGGAAGACACCTGCAGTATGCCGGAAGTTTGAGTGTGTCAGGGAGCAGAAGTGAGTACAATTGCTTTCACTATAGAGAAGGTGCTTTGGAAGCTGAAAAGTCTAAAAGTGGATAAGGCACCTGGACCAGACGGAGTACATACCAGGGTTCTGGAAGAGGTGGCTGGGGAGATTGTGGAGGCATAGATAATGATCTTTCAAGAGTCATTCGGTTCTGGCATGGTTCCAGAGGACTGGAAAGTTGCAAATGGTATTCTGTTCTTCATGAGGGGGGGGAGGCAAAAGAAAAGAAATTGTAGGCCAGTTAGCCTCTCCTCAGTGACTGGGGAGATGTTAGAGTCGATTGTTAAGGATTTGGTCTTGGGGTACTTGGGATATGATAAAATAGGCCAAAGTCAGCATGGTTTCCTTAAAGGAAGATCTTGCCTGATAAATCTGTTAGAATTATTTGAAGAAATGACGAACAGGACAGTCAAAGAGTTGATGGATATTGTGTACTTGGATTTTCTGAGGGTCACTGACAAGGTGTTGCACATGAGTCTGCTGAACAAGGTAAGAGCCCATTATATTACAGGAAAGATACTAGCATGGATAGTGCATTTGTTGATTGGCAAGAAGCAGAGTGGGAATAAAGGGAGCCTTTTATGCTTGGCTGCCAGTGACTAATGACATTTTGTAGCAATCAGTGTTGGGACTGTTTTTATCGTTATATGTCAGTGATTTGGATGACAGAATTGATGCCTTTGTAGCCAAGTTTGCAGATAATACAAAGATAGATGGAGGGGCAAGTGGTATTGAGGAAGTAGGGAGGCTACAAGAAGGACTTGGATTAAAAGAATGTGCAAAGAAGTGGCAGATGGATTACACTGCAGGGAAATGTATGCTACACTTTGGTAGAAGGAACAAAAGCATAGTCTAATTTCTAAATGGGTAGAAAATTCAAAAATCCCAGGTGCAAAAGGACTTGGGAGTCCTTGTGCAGGGCTCCCTAAAGGTTAATTTGCAGCCTGAATTGATGGTGAGGAAGGCATATGCAATGTTGGCATTCATTTTGAGAGGACTGGGATGTAATGCTGAAGCTTTATAAGGCATTTGTGGGGCCTCACTTGGAGTATTGTGAGTGGTTTCAGGCCCCCTAATCTTAAAAAAAGGATAGATTGATATTGAAGAGGGTTCAGAGAAGGTTCATGAGAATGATTCAGTAATTTGTTACTGTATGAAGAGCTTTTGATGGCTCTGGGCCTGTACATACTGGAAATGAGAAGAATGAGGGGGATCTCATTGAAACCTATTGGATGTTGAAAGCCATAGGTAGAATGGATGTGAAAAGCATGTTCCTTATATTGGGGAATGTAGGATCAGAGGGCACAGCTCAGACTAGAGGAACAAGTATTTAGAACAGAGATGAAGAGGAATTTCTTTAGCC
Source organism: Hypanus sabinus (assembly GCF_030144855.1). Classification (NCBI taxonomy): domain Eukaryota; kingdom Metazoa; phylum Chordata; class Chondrichthyes; order Myliobatiformes; family Dasyatidae; genus Hypanus; species Hypanus sabinus. The sequence goes on from NC_082720.1 coordinate 21,715,621, forward strand.
AGAGGGTGGTGAATCTATGGTATTCATTACTTCAGTCATCTGTGGTGGACACGTCATTGGGTGTATTTAAGGCCAAGGTTGATAAATTCTTGATTAGGATGAGAAAGAGTGCAGGAAAAGGTGGGAGAATGGGGTTGAGAGGGAAAATGCATCAGGCATGATGAAATGGCAGAAGAGACTCCAAGGACCGAATGATCTAATTCTGCTCCTATCTCTTATGGTTCAAAAAAAAGCAATAAGGATAGAGAAGATGAAATATGATGGTAAACTAGCCAATAATATAAAAGGAAACCAAAAGTTTTTTTCTGATATGTAAAGAATAAAAGGGAAGCAAGACTGGTCATTGAACTGCAAAAAAATGGCACTGAGGAGGTAGTAATAGGAAACAGAAGTGGCGGAAGAACTGAATAAGTGTTTTGTGTTGTTCTTCATTGTGGAAGATACCAGTAGCACGCCAGAACTTTGAATGTTGGGGGCAGAAGTGGATGTAGTTACTCTTACCAAAGGAGAAGCTACTTGGGAAACTAAAATGGCTGAAGGTAGATAAGTCACCTGGACCTAATGAACTACATCCCAGGGTTATGAAAGATAATGAAGGCATTAATAGTGATCTTTCCAGAATCACTGGTTTCAGAGGATTGGAAAATTGTAAATGTCACTCTTGCCTCCCTTTTTTCTTAAAAAGGCAGTAAATTATAGGCCAGTTAGCCTGAGTTAAGTGGTTGGCAAGATGTTTGAGTGCAATATTAAGGATGAGGTTTAGGGGTACTTGGAGGCACATGATAAAATAGGCTAAAGTCAGCATTGTTTCTTTAGGGGGTAATCCTGCCTAACAAATTTGTTGGAATTCTTTGAGGAAATAACAGGCAGAATAGACAAAGGAGAGTCCATGGATGTTATTTACTTAGAATTTCAGAAGGCCTTTGACAAGGTGCAGCACATGAGACTGCTAAACAAGGTAAGAGCTTGTGGTATGTGAAGAGAATAGTATGGCTGTGCACTTTGAAGGAATAACAGTGTAGATTTTTCTCAACAACGAGCAAATTTATAAATGGGAGATACAAAGTGACTGGGCGTCGTCGTACTGGATACCCTAAAGGTTAACTTGCAGGTGGCATTGGAGTCTGGCCAGAGGTGGTTTACAAGAATAATCTCTGAAATGAGAGGATTACTTATGAGATGCATTTGATGGTTCTGAGCTCGTATTCTCTGAAGTTTAGAACTATAAGAGGGATCTTATTGAAATCTATAAATGTTAAAAGGCTTGGATAAGTGTGGAACTGGAGAGTCTAGGAACAGGGGGCATAGCCTCAGAATAGGAGGCCAGTCATTTAGAAAGATGAGGAATTTCTTTAGCCAGAGGGTGTTGAATCTGTAGAATTTGTGGCAAAGTTATCGGGTATACTTAAAGCTGAGGTTTGTTGGTTCTTGATTAGTCAGGGTGTCAACGGTTACAGGGAGAAGGCAGGAGAATGGGAAAGGAAAAATAAATGAGGCATGTTTAAATGGCAGGGCAGTCTTGATGGGCAAATGGCCTAATTCTGCTCCTATGTCTCATGGTTGTGCGGTCTAAAACCAGTAATAGAAAACTTAATTGTATATTGGTGTGCTTCACTTAAGAGAATTAAGATAATGCGAGGCTTATTGAGAAAGTAATGAGGCATGGGATCCAAGGGGACATTGCTTAGTGGATCCAGAACTGGTTTGCCCACAGAAGGCAAAGAGTGGTTGGAGAAGGGTCATGTTCTGCATGGAGGTCAGTGACCAGTGGTGTGCCTCAGGGATCTCTTCTGGGACCCTTCATGATTTTTATAAATGACGAGGAAGTGGAGGGATGGGTTAGTAAGTTTGCTGATGACACAAAAGTTGGAGGTGTTGTGGATAGTGTGGAGGGCTGTCAGAGGTTACAGTGGGACATTAATAGGATGCAAAACTGGGCTGAGAGTGGCAGATGGAGTTCAACCCAGATTAGTGTGAAGTAGTTCATTTTGGTAGGTCAAATATGATGGCAGAATATAGTATTAATGATAAGACTCTTGGCAGTGTGGAGGACCAGAGGGATCTTGGGGTCCAAGTCCACAGGGTGCTCAAAGCAGCTGCAGCTGCGCAGGTTGACTCTGTGGTTAAGAAGGTATACGGTGTATTGGCCTTCATTAATTGTGGAATTGAATTTAGGAACCGAATGTTAATGTTGCAGCTATATAGGACCCTGGTCAGACCCCACTTGGAGTACTGTGCTCCATTCTGGTTGCCTCGTTACAGGAAGGATGTGGAAACCACAGAAAGGGTGCAGAAGCGATTTGCAAGGATGTTGCCTGGATTGGGGAGCATGCCTTATGAAAGCAGGTTGAGTGAACTCGGCCTTTTCTCCTTGGAGTGACGGAGAATGAGAAGTGACCTGATAGTGGTGTATAAGATGATGAGAGGCATTGATCATGTGGATAGTCAGAGTCTTTTTCCCAGGGCTGAAATGGTTGCCACAAGAGGACACAGGTTTAAGGTGCTGGGGAGAAGGTACAGAAGAGATGTTGGGTAAGTTTTTTACTCAGAATGGTGAGTGCGTGGAATGGGCTGCCGGCAACTGTGGTGGAGGCAGATACAATAGGGTCTTTTAATAGACTTTTAGATAGGTACGTGGAACTTAGAAAAATAACCTAGTAATTTCTGAGGTAGGGACATGTTTGGCACAACTTCAAAGGGCCTGTATTGTGCTGTAAGTTTTCTATGTTTCTGTGTAAGATGAAATAAAAACAAATTTTATGTATGAAATCCAAAATAGAAACAGAAATGATGAAACTAGTTAGCAGGTTAGGCAGCGTCTATGAAGGTAAAGTGTGTTAATGTTCCTTCTCAAGTAGGAAATTAGCATTTAAAATGACACAGCAATGGTGATGGCATGTGTATGGTGAACAACAAAATGTCTGTGATAAGGTGAAGCCAAGAAAAATAAATGATTAGACAGCATAGATGCTGGCTGAGTATTATGTTGATAATTACAGCTGATCTCAGTAGAGGTATGTGAATGAAAACAGTGGGTAGGGGTGTTGGAACTCAGAGAACAGAGCATGGAAATTGCTAATAATAGAATACTGAAACACTCAGATGATTATATCATAAGACGATAGCAGAATTAGATCATTAGGCACATCATGGCTGATTTATCTTACTTAACCCTATTCTCCTGCATTCTGCTTATAAGGTACCACACGGTAGGCTTATTCAGAAAGTCAGAAGGCATGGGATCCAGGGAAGTTTGGCCAGGTGGATTCAGAATTGGCTTGCCTGCAGAAAGCAGAGGGTCGTGGTGGAGGGAGTACATTCAGATTGGAGTGCTGTGACTAGTGGTGTCCCACAAGGGTCTTCTGGGACCTCTACTTTTTGTGATTTTTATTAACAACCTGGATGTTGGGGTAGAAGGGTGGGTTGGCAAGTTTGCAGACAACACAGAGGTTGGTGGTGTTGTGGGTAGTGTTGAGGATTGTCGAAGATTGCAGAGAGACATTCATAGGATGCAGAAATGGGCTGAGAAGTGGCAGATGGAGTTCAACCTGGAGAAGTGTGAGGTAGTATACTTTGGAAGGACATACTCCAAGGCAGAGTACAAAGTAAATGGCAGGATACTTGGGAGTATGGAAGAGCAGAGGGATCTGGGGGTACATACCCACAGATCCCTGTAAGTTGCCTCACAGGTAGATAGGGTAGTTAAGAAAGCTTATAGAGTGTTAGCGTTCATAAGTCGAGGGATAGAGTTTAAGAGTTGCCGGGTAATGATGCAGCTCTATAAAACTCTGGTAAGGCCACACTTGGAGTACTGTGTCCAGTTCTGGTCGCCTCACTATAGGAAGGATATGGAAGCATTGGAAAGGGTACAGAGGAGATTTACCAGGATGCTGCCTGGTTTTGAGAGTATGCGTTATGATCAGAGTTTAAGGGAGCTGGGGCTTTAACTGTCTGGAGAGGAAGAGGATGAGAGGAGACATGATAGAGGTATACAAGATATTAAGAGGAATAGATAGAGTGGATAGCCAGCGCCTCTTCCCCAGAGCACCACTGCTCAATACAAGAGAACATGGCTTTAAGGTAAGGGGAGGAAAGTTCAAGGGGGATATTAGAGGAAGGTTTTTTACTCAAGAGAATGGTTGGTGTGTGGAATGCACTGCCTGAGTCAGTGGTGGAGGCAGATACACTAGTGAAATTTAAGAGACAACCAGACAGGTATATGGAGGAAATTAAGATGGGGGTTATGTAGGAGGCAGGGTTTAAGGGTCAGCATAACACTGGGCCGAATGGCCTGTACTGTGCTATATAGTTCTTTGTTCTTTAACCTTTGATGCCCTTTCTAATCAAGAAGTTATCAACCTCTTCTGTAAATATGCCCAATGACTTGGCTTCCACATACATTTTTGGTAATGAATTCCATTGACTCACCACCTTCTGGCTAAAGAAATTCCTCCATTCTAAAGGGATGTCCTTTTATTCTGAAGCTGTGCCATCTGGTCCTAGATCCTCAGACTAATGAAAATATCCTTTCCATGTCTACTCTATGTAGGCCTTTCAATGTTCAGTGTATTCCATCTGCTTCTTCTTTGCCCATTCTCCTAACCTGCATAACTGCTTTTGCAGACTCGCTGCTTCCTCACCACTATCTGCCCCTCCACTTATCTTTATATTGTCCACAAAACGTGGCCACTAAGCCATCACTTCTGTCAGCCAGATCATTGAATATATATAGTATTAACAGAAGTGGTCCCAACACCAACCCCTGTAGAACACCACAAGTCACTGACAGTCAACCAGAGAAGACCCCCCCCCCCCCCCCACTCTTTGTCTCCTGCCAGTCAGTTGATCTTCTATCCATGCAGGTATCTTACCTGTAATACCATGGGCTCTTACCTTGTTTAGCAGACTCATGTATGGCACCTTGTCAAATGACTTCTGAAAATCCAAGTACACAACATCCATTGACTTGTCTTTGTCTATCCTACCTGTTATTTCCTCAAAGAATGCCAACAGATTTGTTAAGCAAGGTTTCCCTTTAGACATCGCGGACATCACCAACAATGTCTTCACAGAGCAATTGAAATTAATACCCTAATGAGTTTACCTCTGCTCTTGGGACTGAGTGGGGTGGGGCCATGCATGTTCTGGCTGTCAATGAGTTGTTGAATTTCCTGTTTCTTTTCATCCCACATCTGATCCTTCTGATCTAATCCTGATCAGATCACATCTGATCTGATTGGACCTTGGACTTCAGATGCCTTAAAGCTGTTTTTACTTAGTAAGGTGAAGATTTCTATCCAGGATGCTTAGCTTTTACAATTAATTGCCTAATAGAAGAGCTATTGTTATCAAAATAGTCCTTTTCTTTCTGGGAGGCAAGACAAATGTTCTTAAAGTGTTTTTTTAAAAAAATATAAGATGCTTTAGGAACTCTGGGTCACGCAGCAGATGGGGAGAGAAAAGGAAAGTTAGCAAGTTTGGTTGAGACTCCACCGCCTTCATCTCCTCCATGTGCTCATCTCCCTGTCACTTTGCTAGTCTCTGCCTTACCCCTCCCACTCACCTGTTTACACTTGTTTTCTTCGTGCTACAGTCAATTCCACAATGCAGGGTCTTGACCCAAAATGTCAACTATCCCTCTACATTTCATGGATGCTGCCTTGAAACCCTGAGTTCTTTCATTAGTTTGTTTTGACAACATTGTCTGCAGTCTCTTGTGCCTCTGTTACTGAAGTATTTGTCTTTGCTTCTGGTGTCTTGCAGCTACAGTGTATTACACATTGGCTTTTAATTCTTCAAACAAAGCTTTAGTTTAATTATCAAACACGAGGAAATCTGCAGATGCTGGAAATTCAAGCAAACACACACAAAGTGCTGGTGGAACGCAGCAGGCCAGGCAGCATCTATAGGAAGAAGCACTGTCGATGTTTTGGGCCGAGACCCTTCGTCAGGACTAACTGAAAGGAAAGATAGTAAGAGATTTGAAAGTAGGAGGGGGAGGGGGAAATGCGAAATGATAGGAGAAGACCGGAGGGGGTGGGGTGAAGCTGAGCGCTGGAAAGGTGAAATGTGAATACCTGGGATAATTTCTTCAGCCCTTCAACTTTTCGATCATATTTTGACCCAGACCCACTATTACAGCCATATATCCTTCCTTGGAACGTGTCTCCGCCGCCAACTGACTCCAGTTGGCTTCAGGATTCATTTTCGAGCTTCTCAATTTGAACCTTCTGTGGATCCCAGGTACTCACATTTCACCTTTCCAGCTCTCAGCTTAACCCCACCCCCTCCAGTCTTCTCCTATTATTTCGTATTTCCCCCTCACCCTCCTACTTTCAAATCTCTTACTATCTTTCCTTTCAGTTAGTCCTGACGAAGGGTCTCGGCCCAAAACGTCGACAGTGCTTCTTCCTATAGATGCTGCCTGGCCTGCTGTGTTCCACGAGCATGTTGTGTGTGTGTTGCTTTAGTTTAATTATGACACTTTGTACTCGGTGCCAAAAGGTACCAAATGCTGTTTTAACTGTCTTTTCAATTTTCCCTCTTGTCATGAAGAACTTATAAATGTCTTATTAATTTAATTCTGTGGTATTTATGAATTATCCTCTTTCAGTGTATGGTTAGCCAAATCCTCTTATCTAATAAACCTGAGGCAAAGTACTAACTTTAGAATTTTAGATGGGAGCTATCCTGAGAAAAATTTTTTAATGGTCTTTAGTTAATCATATCTTTGTTGCCCTTTTCACTTTTGTTCCATTTTATTTTCCTTACTAAGTTTGCTATTTTTTTCCATGATTCACTGCTTTCTTGTTTAATTTTCATTTGTTTTTTTTTGTATCCAGCTGCATACTCAATTGATTTATGGAGCTGGCACTCTTCATTCCTTTGGTCTTCCAGGGAGTGCGAGTTTTGTATGCCCTTTCCCCCCTCATTTAGATGCCTGTCTGAATTAAAGTGTCTCACCTTTGCAGTATCTTTATTGTTCATGTACTACTTTTGCTGATGGATTTTGTTTCCAAGCCACCTTCTCCAGATTACCTTTTAACTTTATGAAACTGGTCCTCTGAGTTTGTTTATCTTTGAATGCACCTGAACATTTCTACACCGAATGCTGGTTGTGTTCAATTTTTCCAAATCTAACCCCACTAAATATATGCATCATTTAATTTATTATCTTTTACTAGAAAGAGCAAGCAAGATCTCTTGTACACACTTAAGACCATTAGAGCAGAATTAGGCTATTTGGCCCATCAAGCCTGCTCTGCCATTTCTTCGTGGTTTATCTACTTTCCCTCTCAGCCCCAATCTCCTGCCTTCTCCCTGTATCCCTTAATGCCCTGAGGAATCAAGAATCTGTATCAAACTCTGCCTTAAATATAAGCAATGACTTGTCCTCCATTGCCGCCGAATTCCACAGATTCAGCACTCTGGCTAAAGACATTCCTCCTTATCTCCATTCTCAAAGGATGCCCTTCTATTCCGAGGCTGTAAACATCCTCTCCACAGCCACACTATCAAGGCCTTTCACCAATCAATAGGTTTCAATGAGGTCACCCTCATTCTTCTAAATTCCAGTGAGTACAGGCCCAGAGTCATCAAACACTCATTCATAAGACATGTCTTTCAATCCCGGAATCGTTTTCAATAACCTCTTTTGAAGTCTATTCAACGTCAAGACATCTTAGATAAGGGGCCCAAAACTGTACACAATACTCCAAGTGAAGCCTCACCCGTGCTTTGTAATCCTTCAACATTACATCCTTGCTTTTCTATTCTAGTCTTCTTGAAATGAATGTTAACATCGCATTTGCTGCCTTCGCCACCCACTCAACCTGCAAATTAACCTTTAGGGAATCCTGCACAAGGACTCTCTTTGCACCTCAGAGTTTTGAAATTTGTCTCTGTTTAGAAAATAGTTAACACTTTCATTTCTACCAAAGTGCATGACCATACACTTCCCAACCCTGTATTCCATCTGCCACTTCTTCGCCCATTCTCCTAATCTGTCCAAGTCCTTCTGTAGTCTTGACCACAAAACTATTAATTCTGTCATCCAAGTCACTTACATATTATGTTTAAAGCGATCCCAACACAGACCCGTGTGGAACACCACTAGACATTGTCAGCCAACCAGAGAAGGCTCCCTTTATTCCCGCTCTTTGCTTCTGCCAATCAGCCTCTGCTTTATCCATGTAAAACCATGGGCTCTGAACTTGTTAAGCAGCCTCATGTGTGGCACCTTGTCAGAGGCCTTCTGAAAATCCAAGTACACATCTCCTGCTTGAATTTCAGCAGATTTGTCAGGCAAGATTTTCCCTCGAGGAAACCATACTGACTACAGCTTATTTTATCATGTGCTTCCAAGTGCCCCAAAACCACATCCTTAACAGTAGATTCCAACAGCTTTCCAACCACTGTCAGACTAACTGGCCTATTATTTCCTTTCTTCTGCCTCTCTCCCTCCTTGAAGAGTGGAGTGACATTTGCAATTTTCCAGTTTTCCTGAACCATGCCAAAATCAATTGATTCTTGAAAGATCACTATTAATTTCTCCACAATCTCTTCAGCCACCTCTTTCAGAACCCTGATGTGTATACTATCTGGTCCAGGTGATTTACCTATCTTCAGACCTTTAAGTTTCCCATGAATCATCTTATTTATGGCAACTTCACACTTTCTGCCCTGACACTCTCAAACTTCCGGCATACTGCTAGTGTCTTCTACAGTGAAGACTGATGCGGAATAGTTATTCCATTTGTCTGCCATTTCTTTGTCCCCCATTACTACCTCTCCAGCATTGTTTTCCGGTGGTCCGATATCCACTCTTGCCTCTCTTTTACACTTTATGCATCTAAAGAATGTTTTGGTATCATCTGTAATATTGGCTGGTCTATCTTCGTATTCCATTTTTTCTTTCTTAATGACTTTTTTTAAGTTGCCTTCTGTTGTTTTTATTTAAACTTCCTATTAATTTTGCTCTATCATATGCTCCCTCTTTGCACTTTTATGTTGGATTTGACTTCTCTTGTCAGCTGAAGTTGTGTCATCTTGCCTTTAGAATACTAGTTTGTCTTTGGGATGTATGTATCCTGCACCTTCTGAATTGCTTCCAGAAATTCCAGCCATTGCTTCTCTGCCGTCATCCCTGCCGGTGTTCTTTTCCAATCAACTTTGGCCAGTTCCCCTGTCATGCCTCTGTATTTCCCTTTACCCCATTGTAATACTGATACATGTCTTTACCTTCTCCTTCTCAAATTGCTGAAGGATTTCCTTTGCCTCTCTATTACATTTCCCACCTCCAGTCTATATTAAATGATATGTTCCCCTATTATCACTAATCTATTGGTTTGATCCTTGCGCGTTAATTTATTTCTTTTAAGTTGTATTTAACCAGGGAATTTTTCTGCTTTTTAATGCAGATAGATTTTGACATTACCTTATATAAAGCTGCAAGTTTACCAACATCTTTTGAGCATCTTGCCAATATAGTTGAAGTAATTTTATTTAGTTTTCTTCGGATACAAAATTAACTTTCATTTCACTTTTTTTTTGTATAGGGAGTAGTGGAGGTAATGCATATTGCTGTCTAAATATTTTACATGTGGATGCTAATTTATCAATAGGACATAAGAGCAGAATTAGGCCATTCAGCCTATCAAGTCTGCTCTGCCATTTGATCATGATCATGGCTGATTTACTTCACCCCTCAAACACCATTCTCCTTCCTTGCCCTCATAAACTATAATGCCCTTACTAATCAAGAGCCAATCAAGAATTTATTACCTTAATAAAGTTAATATAATCTGGATTAAGGATTAGAATACAAAAACAAGGATGGTAATACTGAGGTTTTATAAGCATTAGTCAGACCACATTTGAAGTATTGAGAGAAGTTTTGGACTCCTTTTCTAAGAAAGGATATGTTGACATTGGAGAGGATCCAGAGGAGATTTACGCGGAATGAAAGGGTTATCATTTGGAGAGTGTGTGATGACTCTGGGTTTCTACTTGCTGGAGTTTAGGGGAATTGGGGGTGGGAGATATATTGAAAGTTCTGGATAGAATGGATTTAGGGAGGAAAATTCTTATGGTGGGAGAGTCTCAGATTGGAGGGCACAACTTCAGAATAGAGGGACGTCCATTTAGAACAGAGAAGAGGAAAAATTTTCTTTAGCCAGAGGGTGGTGAATTTGTGGAATTCTTTGCCATGGATGGCTGTGGAAGGCCAAGTCATTGGGTATATTTAAGGCAGAGGTTGATAGCTTCTTGACCAAGGTGTCAAAAGTTATGGGGAAAAGGCAGGATAATTAGGTTGAGGGGTAATATATCAGCCATGATGGAGTGACATAGAAGACTCCATGGGTCAAATAGCCTAATTCTGCTCCAAGATCTTGTATCTAAGGTGAATGTTGATAGGTTCTTGATTATTAAGGGTATCAAGTTATGGGGAGAAGGCAAGAACATGGGATTGGGAGAGATAATAAATCAACTATCGTGGAATGGAGGAGCAGATTTGATGGTTCAAGTAGCCGAGTTCTCCTATGTCTTATGGTCTTGTAGATTGAAGAGATTTTCATTAACTTCTAATATTCACATATTTATATATATTACTCTATACAAGTATATTTAAATGAATGTAATAATATTTAAAATTTCATAAGTGCGCTATAATATGGATAAGAACTGTTCTGTTGTTTTGTATGCATTCCATTATGCAATAACAAGATAAGTTCCCAAAATACGTAATTTGGTCTTTTCTAACAAGACCACAGTATTTGTATTTAGACGTGCGCAGTGTTTTGACAAGAGCTTAGATTAGTCTATTGCCTCAAAGGAAATGTGTGATAATACTTTGCAAGAATGATCAAAAAGCTATTTTTCTCTGTTTACTTTGTGCTTTCTTTTAGCTTGAAACCTAATGAATTTACTGCTGCAGAAGATAATGAAGAAGGCCTTGAGTTATTTAAAGAAGATGTCATCTAATAGTGTTGGCATGCTCATCTCTGGGTCAGTGAATGTTACTCAGAATGGAGGCCAGTTTGCCTATGTTCATGTTTGGATCTGCATAATTTTAAGCAAGACATTTTTATTGAAACAGTCAATAATTCTGAGCTCTAGAATGCAATGTATTTTGTTCTCAGATTTTGTCCGTTAAAGTGACTGAAGGTTTCAGACTAAGAGAACTAGGTTTAGAATAGTAAGTGGTGCTGTGGTCATGCTTTATTGGCTCGGTCTCTTAATAACTGAGAAACTTGTACCCCTACCTCTTGCACAGTTTTGTTTCTTAAATCTCACCTGTTAAGTTGGTGAGTTGGGAATGATATGTGAACTAGCGCTATAGAAGTGCTGTTGCAGATGATTGCAACGTAACTAATTTGGTTGCCCTTGAATTGCAGCCTAGGTGAGATGACAATCTCTGACTTGTAATTATAAATTATTACAAATATGCTCAACAATGGAATGCAGTTTTGTCACTACCATAATTAATGAACGTAATTCTGACACTTTTGTCCTGGGTGTCTCTAACACGCATTTCTCTGATCCTTGAATATTTGAGGAGCCATTTGATGGCAGTTGAAATGCAGATTCTTCTATTGCACGTTACTGAGCCCACAAACCAATTTGGAAATTGCTGATATAGATGCTGTGCATATGATTGCAACATAAATTCTACTCTGGAAATATCTGATTGTGTCCATATCTGTCTCATTGCTGTGTTTGATTTCTGAATGGCCACTCTGGTCTGGGTGTGACTGATCAATATATCATATAGAACTAATTATTGTAAATAATATTAATGTGATCTTTTCAAACTGATGAAACAACACGTGAAAATGCATTCATTAGTAACTACATTTACGCAAATAGATCAGTGAAGGATCTTGTAAAAAAACAGCATTCGTGATTTAATTTTACATTTAACAAAAATAGTTTTAATGTTTTAATCGTCTTATTGATTTGAGTTTGTACCTTAAATTTGGCAATTTAGTTGTAGAGAAAACCAAGGCTGCAGTTCAAAACTTTCTTTTACCCTGTTTGTCAATAAATTTTGTCCACTTTGTAGCACCTGCAAGGCTACCCTGAACTCAGAAATCCTTCTAATTGAAACATGTCTCAAAATTCAATATTCATACATTTCCAGACTTGAACATTTTTTCCAGAGTGCATGACCTTTATTGGGGAAATGTGGAGAAGACTAGAAGTTAATACAGGTGTACTGAATGTTAAATGTTTAGAATGGCATAAAATGTTTGTCTTCTGATGCTATATTTTATTGTGTATGCATTTGCTTTTTTAAAAAAATGAATTTGGCTGAAACTGGGCAGAAGAAGAGAAGCTGCTTTAATTGTCATTGTAATTGAAAACAACTGAATTGTGTAGAGATCTCCTGCAAGGACGGAACCGGGAACTCAGTTTATTCTATTGTATCTGTAATTTGAGCTTTTTAAACACTTAGTCTTGCTTTTTGTTTTCTTTGCTTCATCTCTATAATTAGTTGGACCTCAAGAGATTTGTTGAAAAATCTGTGACCCTTGACAATTTTGTATCTTTACTCTTCTCATATATAATAAATGTCAAATTTCACTTTCAAAGACTTGGTCTGTTTTTTTTTATCCTGAATATCTGTTCTTCTGTTTGAAATCTTTAACCGTCAGCAATGCTCTAAATTTTTTGTATTCTACATATGAAAAAGCCTTTTATAATATATTTTTTAAATTACCATTACTTCAAAGTTAAGTTACCCCTGAGGGTGTGCAAGCTGCAAATTGCTTGACATAATTTTTGTAATCCATTATAAGATGTACCATATCATGGATACAAAATCTTCAATCATAGCACTTACAGAAACATAGAAAACCTACAGCACAATACAGGCCCTTCGGCCCACGAAGTTGTGCCGAACATGTCCCTACCTTAAAATTACTAGACTTACCCATAGCCCTCTATTTTTCTAAGCTCCATGTACCTATCCACAAGTCTCTTAAAAGACCCTATCATATCCGCCTCCACCACCGTTGCCGGCAGCCATTCCACACACTCGCCACTCTCTGAGTAAAAAAAAACTCGTAACCCGGACATCTCCTCTGTACCTACTCCCCAGCACCTTAAACCTGTGTCCTCTTGTGGCAACTATTTCAGCCCTGGGGAAAAAGCCTCTGGCTATCCACATGATCAATGCCTCACTTGCTATTCATTGTTAGCAGTGTTGCATCTGAGTTAAAGTTGTGGGTTGAATTTCTATTCCAGGGTTTATGTATGAATTTAGTAGTATACAATAGTGTCAGCTGGCATCTTCAATAACCTAACCATTAAAGTCAAGGCCCCATTGGATGGATGTAACTGATCCAACAGATCTGTTTTTCAAAGAATGACAAGAGCTCTTCCTGATATCATGCACAATTTAGCCCAGAAGCATTATCACTGAAATAGTTATGTAGTTATTGTGGTATTTTCTACTAATTGTTTGATGCATTTCTATCATTGCACTTAAAAATGAATTGCTAGACGTAAAGTACTTTGGAAATCCTGAAATAAAAGGCACTTCAGAGAACCGTCAGGATAATCCATTTTTTGGTGACACTGTCAAGTTACAATGCTAGAGCCTAAGAAATCTTCATAATTAATCAAAGTCACAGCTTCAACAGCTATTAACATTGTTTTCAACAACTGATCAATTTTAGCTAGAGAACTTCCAAACAGCTTCAGCAATCCAGTTCTGAGGTATTGCAGCACAATTAAATTGTTGTATGATGGGAAGCTGTGCTTTGACTCAGTCTGGGAACTCCATGAGGGGAGAGGATATAAGAAGTGGGAGAGGTGGGTCTAAGTGAATTTGACAATAATTACCTGCCTTTGTAATTCTTTGATAATGCAGAAATGTTTGGGGCAAACAGTTAAAAATTGGCATTAATATTTTTCAAATTTTTTTTCAAACTCCTGTTTCCTCATAAATAATGAAAGCATTAGTCAGAATCCTCAATCCTCCTTTTCCCCCACATTCCATCCTGAAACAGCACCGCCAAAAAAACACAAAAAAACTTTACATGCCAGGCATCTGAAAGGAAGAAAATAATGTCATCAGCACATGTAGGTGCTGGCTATACAAATGGTCCAAAAAGTTGTAAGGACTACATGGAGCGCTGTTGCAGGAATGCAGCATCCATCATCAGAGACCACCCACTATCCAGACCATGCTCTCTTGCAGCCAGTAGGAAAGAGGAATAGAAGCTCAGGACCCACACCACAAGGTTAAAGAACAGTTATTACCCCTCAACCTTCAGGCTCTTCAACCAGAGTGGATGATTTAATTCACCCCAAAACTGAACTGTTCCCACAATCTATGGATTTACTTTCAAGGACTCTTCATCTTATGTTCTCGATATTTATTGTTTATTTATTATTATTTTGCTTCTTGTTTTGTTTCTTTGTACTTACTATAAATGCTCACAAGTAAATCGATCTAAGGGTTGTATATGGTGACATATATGTAATTTAATAATGTTTACTTTGAGGTGTACCTGTATTGATTGTCAGCGAGGAGGAAATGTTATTACCAATTCATACTGACTGTAGTCTCCTGATGAAGATGTCAGGGATGCAGTTACATCCTCAAAAGTTGCCAGCGGAAGGTATGAAGGCCCAGATTTGGAAGTTTGTTGGTTAATGATGATGTTGAACACTCATTTGTAATTGATAAACAGCAGCCTCATACGTTATACTGTTTTCTAGGTGCTCTAAAGCCGAGTGGAGGGCCAATAGACCTGCTATGGTAGTACACCAAATTGCAGCAGATCCAAGTTTTTGCTCAAGCAGGAGTTGAATCATGACCAACCTCCCAAAGAGCTTCATCCCAGTAGATGCAAGTGCTTCTGGGCAGTAGTCATTGAGAAAGCTTACCCTGCCCTTCTTGGGCAGTGGTATAATTGATGCCCTTTTGAACCAGGTGGAACTTCTGACTAGCAGCAAAAGGTTGAAGATGTACTTGAGCACCTTAGCCAGATGGTTGACACAGATTTTCACTACCCTGCCAAGTTCACCTTTGGGCCTGATTCCTTGTGAGAGTTCACCCTCTTGAAAGATGTTTTGAACTTGGCCTCCAAGACAGGGATCACAAGCTGGAGATAGTTTAGAGATTGTAGTCTTCACCCCATGTTAATCTGCTTTCTATCTCCCAATCGTTTGAGAACTGGCCTGATATGGTGATGTCATCTGCAAATGTGTAAATGGAGTTAGAGAAGAACTTGGTTGTGATTGTATGGGGAGAAAAGTAAGGGACTGAGTATGAAGGCTTGTGGGACACGGAAGTTAATGATATTCGTGGAGGATGTCTTGCTGGTTGCACTTTGTTGGTCAGGAAGTGAAAAATCCATTTGCAAAGTGGGATGTTTATTCATAGGTCTAGGAATTTGGACATGAGTTTGTTTGGAATTATGGTAATTGAAAATAGTCTGTAAGTTGGAGCTTGACATGGATGTCCTTGTTATCCAAATATTCCAGAGATGAATATAGGACTGGGGAGATTGTATCCACCATTATCTGATGGTGGGCAAATTGCAATGGGTTGAGGTTGTCTGGGATGTTGGAGTTGATGTGAGCCATGACCAGGCTCTGTAAGCACTTCATGATGATGAATATCACAATAGCAGACTGTAGTCATTAAGGTACGCTATTTATTAGCACTTTGGTGATAGTGGTCTTAAAGCAGTTGGAAACCTCAGAAATGAGTAGGGACAGATTAAAAAGCTGATCTGCGCAGTATGGGAGGACAGTCTGAAACTCCATCCATTTGGAAGAAGGGCCTGTTTCTGTGCTGTATTAATCTAGGATTGTCAGTGTACATTGAGACTACACTACAAAGAGAGTTGTGGCTGAAAGTTGAGTCAACAAATCGGGCATTACCGCTGGTGGATAACGTACAGTTGAAGACATACACCTTAGCCAAATACATTTAAACTCAGTTTTTCACAGTTCCTGACATTTAATCCGAGAAAACATTCACTGTCTTAGGTCAGTTAGGTTCACAACTTTATTTTAAGAATGTAAAATGTCAGTAGACTTAATAGAGAGAATGATTTATTTCAGCTTTTGTTTCTTTCATCACATTCTCAGTGGGTTAGAAGTTTACATACACATTGTTAGTATTTGGTAGCATTGCCTTTAAATTGTTTAACTTGGGTCAAACATTTTGGGTAGCCTTCCCATAATAAGTTGCTGGAATTTTGTTCCATTCCTCCGGACAGAACTGGTGTAACTGAGTCAGGTTTGTAGGCCTCCTTGCTCGCACACACTTTTTCAGTTCTGCCCACAAATTTTCTATTGGATTGAGGTCAGGGCTTTGTGATGGTCACTCCAATACCTTGACTTTGTTGTCCTTAAGCAATTTTGCCACAACTTTGGAGGTATGCTTGGGGTCATTGTCCATTTGGAAGACCCATTCGCAACTGAGCTTAACTTTCTAGCTGATGTCTTAAGATATTGCTTCAATATATCCACATAATTTTCCTTCCACATGTTGCTGCCACCCCCATGTTTCACGGTTGGGATGGTGTTCTGCAGCTTGCAAGCCTCACCCTTTTTCCTCCAAACATAATGATGGTCATTATGGTCAAACAGTTCAATTTTTGTTTCATCAAACCAGAGGACGTTTCTCCAAAAAGTAAGATCTTTGTCCCCATGAGAACTTGCAAACTAGTCTGGTTTTTTTAATGGCGGTTTTGGAGCAGCGGCTTCTTCCTTGTTGAGCAGCCTTTCAGGTTATGTCAATATAGGACTCGTTTTACTGTGGATATAGATACTTGTCTACCTGTTTCCTCCAGCATCTTCACAAGGTCCTATGCTGTTGTTCTGGGATTGATTTGCACTTTTCACACCAAAATACGTTCATCTCTAGGAGACAGAATACATCTCCTTCCTGAGCGGTATGACGGCTGCATGGTCCCATGATGTTTATGGTTGTGTACTTTTGTTTGTACAGATGAATGTGGTACCTTCAGGCATTTGTATATTGTTCCCAAGGATGAACCAGACTTGTGGAGGTTCACAATTTTTTTTTCTGAGGCCTTGGCTGATTTCTTTTGAATTTGTTTGTAAGCTTCTGACCCACTGGAATTGTGATATAGTCAATTAAAAGTGAAATAATCTGTCTGTAAACAATTGTTGGAAAAATTACTCATGTCATGCACAAAGTAGATGGCCTTAATGGCCAAAACTAGTTTGCTAATATGAAATCTGTGGAGTGGTTAAACAATGAGATTTAATGACTTCAAACTAAGTGTATGTAAACTTTTGACTTCAACTGTAAGTATGGATCAATTAAAATGAGCACCAGTCTTCAGGAAATATGTACAGCGGTCTAATGGAGTGAATATTCTTAAGAGTAGCACCACATGCTTAGATCTGTTCAGGTCAATGACCACAGAATCACGAGGTATTAAAGAATCCAGCAGGGTGCCGAACTGGTAGCTATAAAAATGGTGTGTGTGTAAAGGCCCAGCTATTGGACAGTATTGGATAGTTTGGTCAGATAGGGCCACCAGTGTAAATGGTGGTTACTGACTGTTGGGGATGCCAGAGGGATGCGTGTATGCTTGTTTGTGATTGTGTTTGAATGTTTTAAGAATAATTTTGAAAATATAGGTTAACAGAGTTTATATGAAAGGGAGTACAAAAGCCATCATGAGTTCAGTGGCAAAGAAGTGGGAAATCGTAGAGTATATGTTTTAGTTTTATTTCCACTTCCCAAAAAATGGAAATTAGTATGGATATATTTGAGAGAGAAATAATACCCAGGCTTTCATGCCAGGATGGCACCTATTGAGATCAGACAAAGTCAGGTCCAGAAACCTGAGAGCCCCAGCCGACCCTTAACACTGATTACAAATGTTCACAAACCCTTCAGAGTCAAAATGTAGAGAAAGAGTTTACAAAAGCCAATTTGGTAAAATTATATGGAGATGTGAAGGACCATTGCAACCAGTTAAAGTGTTGAGGGATTGCGCAAACAGGAATCAGAGCCAGAGGGAGAGAAGACAGTCCTCCCGCAGCCAGCTGACCAAGTCACGGTAAGGGAGCTTCCTTTAAAGGCATGGTTCACTCCCAGGTGGGCAGGACCACAGGTTGTGTTCCTGACAAATGACATTTGTGTCTGTGTGCAGGCCCGGAGAAGCTGCCGTTGGAAACTGGTGGTTATTCATCATATCCAACAATGACAGGGGACCTGTCAGGGAGAGTTTTAAACTGGAAAATCATTGCACTGGGGCAGTTCCACTTTTTCAACCTCAGAAGTCCTTGTCTATTGGTTGTCACAAGCTGGGGTCTGCCTTAGTTGCAGTGGATAGCCATGACTTGACAGACAGACATACTTTATTGATCCCGAGGGAAATTGGGTTTCGTTACAGATGCACCAACCAAGAATAGTGTAGAAATATAGCAATGTAAAGCCATAAATAATTAAATAATAATAGGTAAATTATGCCAAGTGGAAATAAGTCCAGGACCAGCCTATTGGCTCAGGGTGTCTGACACTCTGAGGGAGGAGTTGTAAAGTTTGATGGCCACAGGCAGGAATGACTTCCTATGACACTCAGTGTTGCATCTCGGTGGAATGAGTCTCTGGCTGAACGTACTCCTATGCCTAACCAGTGCATTAGGAAGTAGATGGGAGACATTGTCCAAGATGGCATGCAACTTGGACAGCGTCCTCTTTTCAGACACCACGGTCAGAGAGTCCAGTTCCACCCCCATAACATCACTGGCCTTACGAATGAGTTTGTTGATTCTGTTGGTGTCTGCTGCCCCAGCACACAGCAGCAAACGTGATAGCACTGGCCACCACAGACTCATAGAGCATCGTCCGGCAGATGTTAAAGGACCTCAGTTTCTTCGGACTTCTGTCTGCCTCATCATGCCCTTCGCTTCCTACAAAGCATTGCAATATTACCTTGGATCTCACTGTTGATCTCAAACCCTACCCCTCCCCCCCCCCCCCCCCCCAAGTCTGCTGGAGCTGACTTAACATGTTAGGACAGTCATGTCCCTATCTCACCAGGGTATGAGACCCATAGGCTATCCTCATCTGGTTTAGCCTACCTGTTGAAGTAGTGTACTGGGGTGTGCCCACTGTCACATGCAAACAGCTGCTTGGAACCACAGGTGAGAGCTGAGTGTCCGGTGGGCTCAAAGGTGAGTGAGCTGTCTCAGAATAGACACAATTAACCCTTCACCCAGTGAAAATACTGGACTCAGGTTAAACAGTTGGAATCCTGGTTAACCCCTTCCATACCGGATGCAGCGATTCAGGTTTATGCCTCATGCCTTCTTGGTTCACAAATAGATCAGTGCTGTCCCAATTCTGCTCACCAGATCTGGCAGTTAAGAGTGAGCAGAGTGTACAGCAATGGGCTCAGCACACAGCCCTGGGGAGCACCATGTTGAAGATGATGGTGAGGGAGGAGTGGTTGTGCATTCTAACTATCTGATGTCTGTTGATTAGGAGGTCCAACACCCTGTTGCACAGTGGTGTATCTAGACCGAAGAGCAGAAGTTTTTTTATCAAGGTCTTTGGAACAATAGTTCTCTGCCAAACTGAAATCTAGAAACCGCATTCTGACATGCAAATAGCCTTGTTTTCTAGGTGTGGCAGGGCCAAGTGCATGATAAATGCTGTGGCATCTGTCATAGAGTTGTTCTGGCAGTAAGCATATTGGTGAGTGTCCAGTCTGGCAGGTATAGAGTTTTTGATATGTGCCATTACCAGCAAATCAAAGCATTTAATGATTGGTATCAGTAGTCGTTTATTTCTGGTGCGGACTTCTTTGGTACAGGGATGATGATGGCTAATTTGAAGCATGTGGAACGGAGATGTTTGTGAAGACACTCCCTGAGTATTAAACCTGTGATGTTGTCTTGCCTGGCTGCCTTGTGGGGATTGATTCTCTGCAGAGTCCTTCTCACATCTGCTGCTGCTACAGACAGTGGCTGCTCGCCTGGGAGGGGTACAACTTTTCTGGCTGGCATTGTGTTGCATGCCTCATAGCATACATGAAAGTTACTTAGTGCGTTATGGAGAGAGCCATCAATGGTGCAGTCGACGCAGTTTTTCTTTGCATAGTCAGTAATGCCCTTGAATCCCAGACACATATGCCAGGGATCATTATCGGACAGATGTTCTTGAATGTTTTGTGTGTAGTTTTGCCCTCTTGATGCCTAAGATGAGGTTTCTCCTGGCTGCCCTGAGAGCAGTACTGTGTCCAGACTTGAAGACAATGCGCTAGGCTTTTAGTAGGGAGTTTATCTCTGTATTCAACCAGGGCTTCTGACTGTTCTTGAGCTGTCAATGTCATCTACACATTTAGTGATGTAGCTGGTGACTGATAAGACATATTCCTCAAGGTCTGTGTCTTCTCAGATTGTGGCAGCCTCTTTGAACTTCTGCCTGTTAATCTATTCAAAAGGTTCATGAAGCATAGGGATTGCCTCATTAGGCCATACAGTGATGGTCCTCTGAATAGTTTCTCCACTTTCAGCAACAGTTTATATTATGGAGATATGGTCAGAGATGAGTGGAAGCGGACCTACAAAAGAATGGAATAGGAATGTGAATGCAGAAGACACAGAGAGCACATCAGCAAGTTGTGTATAAAGTGTTAGGTATGGCAGTAACAGTACTTCATAATAGAGGCTGGTTCTTGGAGAGTAGATGATTATAGATCAGAATAGAAAGATATTGGGAAAATAGATGGGAAAGGATCCGAGTTATGGCAGAGACATCAAATCCCACAAACTAGAAGGCAAGACAGAGGGGGAAAAAATGCACAGAGCATTTGAAGGAGTCACTCCAGACTGAATGGAAGTGAACACAAATGAGTTGGGCTCTTTCAGTGGCTGGGCCAGGAAACAAAAAAAGTACTCGGGAGGGGAATCTATTGGGGTGAAATCCTTGCAGCCATTCAGAGACCACCCTTCCTGTAGATCAATCAAAGATCATTTAATCTTCTGTCATGGCATGGAATGTGAACAATTGCCTATGACCCTGAAACAAAGTTACCATGCTGGTGCCCCTTGCCCACAGAGTAACTACTGGCACCCATGTTTTAGGTTCAGTTATCAGATATTCAATGAGTACAAACAAGAGAAAGTCTGCAGATGCGGGAAATACAAAGCAACACATACAAAATGCTGGAGGACCTCCAAGTCAGGCAGCAACAAGTGAAATGAATAAGCAGTTGACCTTTTGTGCTGAGACCCTTCCTCAAGACTGGAACGGTAGGGGGAAGATGCCAGAATAAAAGGATGGGGGAGGGGTAGGAAGATGGCTCGAAAGTGATAGGTGAAGCCAGGTGGGTGGGAAAGGTAAATGGCTGGAGAAGAGGAATCTGATAGGAGAGGAGAGTAGACCACAGTAGAAGGGGAAGGAGAGGGGACCCAGGGGGAGGTGAGAAGAGGTAAGAGGCCAAAGTGCAGAAGAGGGGAAGAGGGAAAGATTTTGTTACTGGAAGAAAAAAATCAACATTCATGCCATCATGCTGAAGGTTACCCAAGTGGAATACAAGTTGTTTCTCCTCCACCCTGAGGATGGTCTAGTCTTGGCACAATGGGAACCGGAATCGGAATTAAAATGTTTCACTGCTGAAGTGTTCGGTTTTTAGCAGGTGGAGTGGAGGCACTCATCGGTGTTTCTCCAATTTATGGTGGGTCTCACCAATGTAGAAGAGGCTACATTTGGAGCACTGGGTACAATAGACAACCCCAGCAGATCGTCAGATGAACTGTTTCCTCACCTGGGAGGACTGTTTGGGCTGCTGAATGGAGGTGAATGTGCAGGTGTAGCTCTGTGGCTGCTTTGAAGGATAAGTCCTGGGAGGGACGAATGGACAAGGAAATAAAGGGAGGGAGCAATCCCTGTGGAAAGTGGAGAGAAGGAAAATGTAAAGCTAAGTTTGTGGTAAGATCCCTTTGGAGCTGACGGAAATTGCAGAGGATGATGTGTTGGATGCAGAGGCTCATGGGGCGGTATGTAAGGACAAGAGGGACCCTATTACTGTTAAGACGGCAGGAAAATGGGGTGAATGCAGATGTTTGGGAAACGGAGGAGATGGAGGTGAGAGCAGCATCTATAAAACCCAATCCTTTGAAAGAGGAATCTCTGATGTTCTGGAAAGGAAAGCCACTTCCTGGGAACAGATGCAGTGGAGACGAATGAACGAGAAAAGGGAATTGCAGTTTTACAAGGGACAGGGTAGGCAGAGGTATCGTCAAGATAACTAGGAAATGGTAGGTTTACAAAAGATATTGCTTGACATTTTGTCTCCAGAGAGGAGTAAGGAGGGATTGAGAAAGGGCAGGCCGGTGTCAGAAACAGACTGAGTGAATTTAAGGGTAGGGTGGAAGTTAGAGGCAGCTGATGAAATTGACAACTCAGCGTTAGTGTCTGAAGCATCGCCAATGCAGTTGTCAATGTAGCAGAGGAAGAGTTGGGGAGTGTTGTTGGGGAAGGCTTGGAACATGGTCTGTCTTCATTACCAATGAAGAGGCAAGCATAGCTGGGGCCTATGTAGAGTGCCCATGGCTACCCTTCGAGTCTGGAGAAAGTGGGAGGAGCTGAAGGAAAGAATGTTGAGGGTGAGGACCAGTTCTGCCAGATGGAGGAGGGTGGTGGTGGAGGGAAGCTGGTTTGTTCTTTTATTAAGAAATGGAGAGCTTTAAAGCCTTCTTGATGAGGGATGGGGGACTGGATTTCTATGGTGAAAATGAGGCAGTCAGGGCTAGGGAAATGAAGGTTACTGAGGAGAATGAGAAGTTTATCAAGGATGTAGATGGGCAAGGACTGAACCAAGGGGAATAGACTGGAGTCAAGGTATGAGGACTCGTGCATAAGGGCAGGAGCAGGCAGAGACATACAGGCCTACCCAGACAGTTGGTTTTGTGGATCTTGGGTAGGAGGTAGACGCGAGCAGTGTGGGGTAAGGGAGTTATGAGTTTGGTGGCAGTGGATGGGAGTTCCTCAGAGTTGCTGAGATCAATGATGTTGTCAGGGACAGTTTTTCGATGATTTGGAGAGAGGTCCATTTTAAGGTTAGGTATGAGGAGATGTCAGAGTTGCAGCCTGGCCTCAGCAAGGTAGACGTCAGTCAGCCACACTATAACAGCATCTCCTTTGAGGGCTTGTTGGTTTGGTTGGGATTGGTGCAGTGTGTTCAGAGGGGGTAAGGTTTCAAGGCAGAGAGAGGAGTGCTGAAACTGAGACGTTTGCTGTCTCACTGGCAATTCGAGATGAAAAGATCCAGAGTAGACAAGAGAACCAGAGTGGGGTATCCAAAAAGAGGAGGAGGGTTGGCAGCAATTGTATCACTGGTCCAGAGGTGTCCCATACAAGAGAAATGAGATCCAAGCGAGGCAGCAGGGACTGGGATGTGGGGGCATCTAGGACTGTTGGAACCAGAGTTGGCGATGGTAGGACCCACAGCTTGGACACCGGGCAATAGTACAATCATTACTGGATGTGATGAAGGTAAAGAGCTGCCAGCTGAATGCAAAGGTCTGGTGGAGGATGAAATGTTGGAGTGGGCCATGAGAGGCGGAGGAGAGAGCGTCCCGGAGCTGTGGCAGGTATCTCCACATAGCAGAGAGGGTTGTGTACAGAATTTGGAGGGAGACACTGTGGGAGAAGCAGTCAGTCAAATGTTAGTCCCTGGGATCCTAGGTGACCTGAAAACACATCTGGAAGATATGTGGAACAAGATGGCAGCAAAGGCAAGTTCTCAGGAAGGATCTGTGACTGTGGTAGCGAGTCTGGGTGAGCATACGGTCAAAGAGTCAGCGGGCGACTGAGATCACAGAGTGGGAGCAGTGAGAGAGGGTCTTACTGAACTCCCATTAGGGTAGACATTCCTCAAAGAGACTTCGCAGTGGAGCAGCAAATCATAAACACGAGATTCTGCAGATGCTGAAGGATGGTATGGGATGTCCACCACAGTGAGCCCACAGGGAAGGAAGCAACTAGCAAAGTATCATGAACGACAAAGCTGCATTTATGACTGGCTGAAATCAAGAGTACTAATGTATCCAAGAGCCGAATATGATCAAGTGCCTGGATTGTTTTCTTGTTGCCTCTGCTAGACCTAGACTTACTCTACTTGTCTCTGCCAGTTAGGGATAAAAGGTGATGTAGGTCCTTAAAGTTTGACCATTATCCAGGGGCCAAGAGGAGGGTATGTTAGGGATCATTCAGGAGTTATGACATTATGGAGAGCATAATTATGGATTAGATAAAATGAGAACCAGTCTTCAGGGAATAAACCTGTACACAATTTAACTTCCAACTGATAGCGCCTAGTAAGACCAATCATTGTGTGTGAGATATTCTCTGTCACATTGAAACTATATGAGGAAAGACATTCGATAAATGTTTCTGCTCATGTTAAGCCATGTGTGAGCCATGCCACCCCAGCAAACCCTGTCAATTTAAAACTAACCTAATCATGGGACAATTTACAACGAGCAATTAGCCTACCTGGTACTTCTTTGGACTGTGGGAGGATATCTGAGTATCTGGGGAAAATCCATGCAATCTACAGGAAGGACATACAGTGACTCCTTACAGACAGCACTGGAATTGAACACTGTACTTTGACAACCCAAGCTATACTACTGTGGCACCCGGTAGGTGTATGGTTTTTGGAACAGACGTCATTATTGAGTATTCAAAGAGGTTCTGGTAGTTGAGTTGTGCTACCATTGTAAATTTGCAATTCTGTAAATTTACCTGACTATATTCCAAATGGTAAAGTTAAGTAGGTGATTATAGCAATTGAAACTGCAGTTAATCATTATTGTTATCTTTGTGTTGAAGAAGTATAAAACAGTGTCAGGAGAGTGAGATTCTCTCTGATTTTCCAGGACACTCTGTCACACTCTTGGAGGCTTGCTGTGTGAATAAAGGTTTTTATATTTCCCAGTAACAGCTTCCATGAGGTCACAAGAAAGGTAGGGCCTGCTTCTGTGCTGTATGAATCCAGGATTGCCAGTGCACATTTGAGGCTACATTTCAAAGTAAGTTGTGGTTGAAAGTTGGGTCAGCAAATCGGACTATTAAATCTAATGAAATATTAGTGAGGTTTCTGC
Source organism: Hypanus sabinus (assembly GCF_030144855.1). Taxonomy (NCBI): domain Eukaryota; kingdom Metazoa; phylum Chordata; class Chondrichthyes; order Myliobatiformes; family Dasyatidae; genus Hypanus; species Hypanus sabinus. The sequence goes on from NC_082720.1 coordinate 21,740,743, forward strand.
AAATGACGTCAGTGTCCTTCACGGAGTAAGTCTGGGTCTATTAGATGTTACAGTATTAGGATATCTAGTGAGTTTGGTGCCTCTATATCACAAGTGCCTAGAACTTAATGCTTCAGCAAATACATGGCTACCTCCTTGGAGCATGATTCAAATTATACAGCATCACAAGAAGGAAGTTCATAATGTGTTACATGAATTGTTTGGTGATGTAAGTTTGCCTATATAAGATAACATTTTAATTTTGCTGCACTTTTGTAATGACTAGGTTTTTTTAGGATTTCCCAGGCAACTCACTAACTACTACTAGTGTGGTTTTGTTTTAATTTCACGGTTAAATTTTGCCCTGGCTTTATCTGTCACTGGATTTTATTTTGGTTATAACTTCACTGTGTTAGGTCAATATTGGTTAATATATAATAAGTTGAAAATTTGAACATGTTATTTCATATACATAAGAGATTCTGCAGATGCTGGAGGAACTGAGCAGATCAGGCAGCATCTGTGGAAAGAAATAAACAAGTAAACATTTTGGGTCAAGATCCTTTATCAGAATACTGAGGCTGTTTACAAGAAGGGGATGAGCAGATGCTATTTTCTAAGGAAGCTGAGATCTTCAATGTGTGCGGCAGGATGTTGGAGATCTTATACCAGTCTGTTATAGTGAGTGCAGTCTTCTTTGTGGCTTTATGTTGGGGGAGCAGCATCGTTGCTGGAGGTGCAAAAAGACTAAATAAACGCATCAAAAAGACTGGATCCATCCTTGGCTACAACCTGGACTCTCTTGAATTAGTGGTTATCCGTTGTGGACAATCTGGCACATCCTCTCCATGACCTACTGAATAAGCATGGGAGCCCCCTTACGAGCAGACTCATTCAACTCAAGGATGTCACAAGGATCATTACAGAAAATTTTTCCTACCAAATGTAATAAGAGATGAACAACAGTTCATCTCCGTGCAACAGGAGAACGCACATCATAGTCTGTTTTATTATTTTGTACATTATTATTGCACACTGATACATTATTTTTGTGTATGTTATTATTCTGAACTTTATTATTAGTTAAGACTGCACACTGCTAGGTGTATTATTAAATGTTGCTGCTGTAATGAAAGAATTTCCTACTTGGGATCAATAAAGTATATTATATACTTCTGTCAATATTGTACCAAAGGATTCATTAAAGCTTTCTCCAAATCCTCTGAGTAGCAGTTTGGATCGTGTTACTTCCCTGCCACCAATCTCCCACTTTTGGGTAAATTTGATTAAACAATTGCTGGACTTTTTCCAGTACTTTTAATCTAGTAGATCAAATCATGGTGCTTCTTGAATGCAATTAGAGAAAAGGGACACACAGCTTAAAAAAATGTATCATAATGTGATATTAATGGATGTTCGGCACTAAAAGACGGGAAAAAGTGAAGAATTAATCTAAGAAGTCTGGAGATGCCAGAAGATGTGACTACCAGTGAACACATCATTGATGGGTACCTCCTGTGCTATCAACCATCCATGGAACACCAAAGCTCTCAGTGTCTTATTCAATACTTATCATTAAACCAATGTTGCTAAAATAGATTACCATTATTGCGTTTTTTACTTGTGAGACTATTAACTTTGAATTAGCTGAATAATTAACTAATTAGCTAAATTCTTCCTAAGAATGATGTGTTGGATGTGAAGGCTCACGGGATATATGTGAGGACAAGGGGAACTCTATCCCTGTTAAGGCAATGAAATGATCTGAAATAGGAATCAGAAGAATACAGGCTACCGAAAAAGGAAGTCATTTGGAATGCAATTTAAAAATATAGCCAGCAAATTAATGAAATTAGTTATTGAAGTTGTGTATGGCATAATAAAAAATGACTTGTTTATAAAAATCAAAGGCAAATGCCATTTTCAGAGTTCTTTTTATCACAAGGCAGACTGGGATAAAAACAACCATTTCTGCCTATTTAATCCCATTTATTGAATAATGGTTTTACTGAGTTCGCAGACAAGCTTCAGCCATTCTTACTAGATGCAGTGCCATCTACTGATTCCTCAGCGAACAAGCACCTTCTGAAGTCTGTCCTAAATTGTATCCCTCACATCTATTATGTATTTTTTCCTCCCATTGCATTTGAAAGAAGCTGCCACCAGGAATTCAGTGTATTTTCTGTTTTGCAGCTTGTGAGACATTTAAACTTGAGACAGAAGAATCAAATTTTATTAATTTGCAGGCTATAGTGTTAAATTCCATTCCAGATGACATCCTTTTTCAGTATCCTGTATTTTTTTGATTTCTATTTCGGACAATTTTGCCGCCTTAACAGGGATAGAGTTCCTTTTGTCCTCACCTATCACTCCATGAGCCTTCACATCCAACGCATAATTCTCTACAACTTTCACCATCTTCAACAGGATCCTATCACCAAATTAATCTTTACTAACCCCCCCCACTCTCTACTTTCTGCAGGGATCGCTTCCTCCACGATTCTCTTGCCCATTCGTCCTTCTCCTCTAATATCTCCCCTAGCACATATCCCTACAAGTGAGAGAAGTGCTACACTTGCCCATTCTCCTCCTCCCTCGTCTCCATTAAGGGCCGCAGACAGTCCTTCCACGTGAGGCATTACTTTATCTGAGAATCTATTGGCGTCGTCTATCCTGTGCTCCTGATGTGGCCTCCTCTACTTTGATGAGACTAGGCATAAATTGAAGAACTGCTTTGGTCGGGCACCTCTGCTCCATCTGTCAGAAGTAGAATTTCCTGGTGGCCAACCATTTTAATATCTATCTCTTGGTCCACGGCTCCTGTTCTGCCACGATGAAGTCACTCTCGGGTGGAGGAGCAACACCTTATAGTCCAGCTAGGTCACCTCCAACCTGATGGAGCATCGATTTCTCCTTCTGGTTTGTTTGTCCTCTTTTGCTTCTGTTCCTCCCTTCCTCTTCCCCTTTCTCCCATAGTCCAGTCTTTTATTCTGGCATCCACCCTCTTCCTTCCCAGTCCTGATGAAAGTTCTTGGCCTAAAACATCAACTGTTTATTCATTTTCATAGATGCTGCCTGCTGTGCTGACTTCCTCCAGCATTTTGTGTGTGTTGCTCTGAAATTCCAGCAACTGCAGAACTACTTGCGTTTTAATTTTTGACAGTTATTACACTGCTTGTGAAATATCTCGAAGTGCTACACGCAATTGCTTCTTATGTCGATACTTGTTTTCCTGACAAAAATGACACCTTTATTCACTGAACTCCCATTGCAGCAATAATTACATTATCTTTTGTGTATTATAGACAAAAAATATGAATTATCTATTCTCATTTAAGAAAAATTGAAGATCTAACATAGAACATTAGGTCCAAGAGCCATACAGAGTCTATGTAATGTAAATTCTGTTTTCCAAATGTTTTGTTACTAATACTTTATTTTCTGTTAGAATTGATGGCCTTGAATGTGTTTCATACCTGTCTTAGAGGGTAAATCAACCTAGTGCAATAATAAGAAAAAACAGAGAAATTATCAGCATTTGACTACCTACCAATGTGTTGGTTTTGACAGCTAATTATTAATATTAGTTTCCTAAATTTCAATACCCCTTTAACTGCATGCTTTCTATGTATTAAGTAGTTCTATATCTGAGTATGTACACAATATAAAACCTGAAATTATTGCTCTTTGCAGACCTCCATGAAAACAGAAGGGTACCCTAAAGAATGAGTGCCAGTAAAAATGCTGGAACCCCAAAGCCCCCCCTTTTCCCTACCCCCACTGGCACAAGCAGCAGCAAGCATCAACCCTCCCTTTCCTCTCCCCACTTACTACAGCAAAAAGCATCAGCACCCACCCACCAAGCAATAGTAAAGCCCCCAAGAAAAACCAAAAACGAATCATTCAAAATAATATTTCAATATGTTTCAAGCTCTTTCTTTCTACCTAATTAAGTGGCAATGTTATAATTTTTTGGCACATTGCATTCTAAGTTCCCACCATGCCTCTTTTGAAGGTGCTCTTCCTACATTTGCTTATGAGAAATAACATGATCCTTTCAGACTTTAAGATTAAATACCCTTATTTTGAATCTTTTAATCATCCCAATTAAATCAGTTTTTTTTTGTAGCTACAGGAAGCATTATGTGTAGTATCTGTACGCTCTTCTGTGTTATAGCTTGAGGTAAATCTACGTACTGTAAGGAAAAAGTTGACTGTGATTCCTCCTTGGTATATAGTAAAATAAACTGGAAGTCTGTAAGACAAAGCTTAGAGAGGGCTTCTCTTGAAAAAGTTAAGGGAGTACAAGTCTGTAGCCATAATAGTGGAAGACAGTGAAAAGCATGTTTTTTTTACAGGAAGGCATTGTGCAGAGGCAAGTACCAAAACTCAGTGTAAGGGCTTTTGAAGGGTATAAAAGGGGCACCTTCTTGGTGCAGGGAAGAGAGTTTTGCCCTAGGCTAGATCATGGCTGCTGGCTTATGTGGAGACAGGGAACAGTATGGCCAGAGAGTCAGCGTATGTCAACTCGGAGTTGGACAGAGAGAGAGAGGAGGGGCTGCATGTCAGCCCATTTAGAGGATGGTAAGTATTATTTTGATTTCTGTATTGCCACTACTTACCGCAATAGAGATATGGTTTTACTTCTGTATTGCATTTGTGCTCATTCTAATAAAGTGTTTTCATGTGGCCTTGAACATGAGCTGCGTCTCCTTTTGTGTGCAAACACATTTGTGAAAACCCTGATAGGAATCAGGAAAGAACACATGCAAATTTTAAAATCACTTTTTGTTTACTCCAACAAAACAAAGGGAAACCAGGAATTCTACACACCCGTATCCAATACACGAGTGCCGTGACTGTGTAGCTGTTAGCACAACGCTATTACAACTCAGGGTGTTCTGGAGTTCAGAGTTTAATTCCAGCACTATCTGTAAGGAGTTTGTACGTTCTTCTCGTGAACCCAGTGTGTTTCCTTCCACGATCCAAAGACATACTGTGGAGGTAATTGTAAATTGTCCTGTGGTTAGGTTGGTGTTAAACAGGTTGGTTGCTGGGTGGCGTGGCTCATTGGGCAAGAAGGGCCTGTTCCATACTGTATCTTTAAATAAATTAAAAACAGTTGTGTATCAAAGTGATACCACATGCTACTCTTTGTTCTTGCATTCATATTCAGTACACTATTTCACCCTTTAAAAATGGAGAGAAAATATGCAAACTCTAATTATACAATCTGTTATTTATCAATATGCCTTGTAAATTCAACCAATTGTCAAGTAACTTGTCATCTTTGTCATGTTCACTGAACTGACCACTGTATATTGATATAAACTTGCCATCTCTGATGTATCCACAGCAGGCACTAGAAATTCCAGTGGAACATTTCATTGGATCAGCTTATACAGACTAAATCATGCATTTGTCCTTATAACAAGGAATATATTTTGATGACTATTTCTCATCACCAGCTTTGTACCAACTCTTCTCATTTACCATAGGAACTAAAATTATACATTGCAGTTGCCATACAGTAGTTGCAATGATCTCTAGTTTGGTGTTTCTTAACATGCTCCATATTTGTGTCTCTTGTTATATTGTTATGTATTATGATTAAAACTGGCTCTTTGGAGATACCAGATCTTTCTCCATTCCCACTGCTCTTCCCTTCTACATCGTCACCAGACTTGCAACTTTGACTTCACCGTGGTCAGTCTGTTGTTGCACTCTGACTACGCAGTATTGGTCTTGTGGACTCGTAGAGCAACACAGCTCTGGGAACCTGTGGAAACTGGCTTTCCCATATTTAACAAATTATGGGCTCTTTCTCTGAACAGGATTTGTATATAAGTCTGGTCTAAAGTGGCCTAATCACTATTCAGCAAATTGTACTCGCCCAAACTAAGAATGTCCTTTCTCTCTGGGAGACATTGCCCTAGTCTGATTCTTTGGCACCTGTTGCTTTGCAATCCTATGTTTGCTGATCCTGTGCTTATCTCTATAATTGAAGCCTCATGCCTTCACATTTCACTACCATCAGGATCTTTTACTTTCTACCCTTATCGATCTATGGCAAAGTAGTTAGTTACTGCCTGTTACACCACCAGCACTTAGAACAGCAAAGAGGGGCCTCCATCTATGTCAGTCCTTGGTCATCTTCTCTATTGTGCAGCAGTTGTTGTTCAGGGTCAGTCATGCAAATCCTGGGTGGAGACTCAAGAATATCGTCACATGCAGATATAAAAGGGTTCTTCATTGCTATTTCTATAACAAGCTTTTTTTGACCACTCAGGGTTGTTAGCCCTGAGCTGAATTCCTGAACCATAGAGGACCGTGGACCACTCTTAGTTTGGCCTCTGCCCTTTGACTTGTTTGGCATTGGGTGACCCTACCATCAGTCAAAGCACAAGGCCCTGACTCCAGCCAACAGAGCTCTCCAGGTCATTGAGGCATGCAAGCCTCCAAACCCTTCAACAAGGTTGTAGGCATTAAGCCAATGTATGCAGTTTGACTCCCAGATAGTAAGCACTTCAAAGACATTATTTTAGAATAGCCTTAATAAATGATAGATATCTTTGATGTGGTGTGCTATTGGTTAACATTATTCGCTCATTGCAGGTTCACCCATATTTCCATTCCCTACCTACAGCTTCACCACAGCTTTTATTAAATGTTGAATGACTCTACATTGGTTTTCTTAGAATGCAACATCAGCATGCTTTGGTGAATCCACAATTGCACCTCCTTCCGAGAAGGTCCAGCATTCAATTACTTAGTTTTCAATTCAGACCAAACTTCATATTCTCCACCAGATGGACTGTGGTCAAATTTTATCTGTAATGGTTGTGGTGCATCACCACAAAGGCCTTGTTGAAGTACCTGCCCTTGTGGCAGGAACTACTTGTATTTGCCACATGCACATTCCAGGTACTACTTTCTCTTTCTGACTAAGGTATTTGCATAGTAACCCTTGAAGTATTATTTTCTAAAACACCATTGGAGCCTCAGCCTGTAAGTTTGGTCTGCCAGTATCTTAGCTGAATACTTTCTTGGTATCTTCTGATCCCACCTGACCAGAACCTATGTTATAACTTTGAATATCGTTGGACCACACTTGTTTCCGCTTACTTATTACCTGAGTGCACCTTGTGTTTGCAGGATAATTACATCACCTTATTTATCTTCTTCAAGGGCATCCTCAGGCAATATTCAGATAGTGAAACACTTTTAACAAGCATTTTATGATTACATGTTAACATGAAATCCGAGGTAAAGCCTCGTGACTTGAAGCCTTCTGTCATTTACATTTGTACGACCTCCTGGTTATAACCTACATGCGATAGTGCTACAAAGGAAAACTTCAGAGTCATGCCTCACATTTTTAAGTATTCTCTCCAGATTACTAGCTATCTGCATGTTCCCTCAAACATTGTCCAGCGTGTTAGATATTTTTGCCTGAATTCTCTCATACATCCAACTGCACACTGAATAATCCAACAAATCAGTCTAAAATCACTTAAAATTATACTTTCTTTGCTGGTGCTTTCTGTCTGACCATATTTATCAATTATTTCCCTGGTCCATGGTTGCATATCAGCTCAGTTCAGTTTTGGTTTATTGTCATTTAGAAACCACAAATGCAATGCAGTTAAAAAATGAGACCACGTTCCTCCAGGATGATATCACAAAAGCACATGACAAAACAGACTACACCAGAAAATCCACATAAAGTTTGGCAATCCCCAATCTAGAGTCCGGAGAGGCTGCTGAGTATTAATATCACGCTACCATTTTAGTGTATTCCCTGGAAAGGAGCTCCAAATCCACCAGACAAAACAAGACCAAAAACTAAAGCTACAAGACCTGCACAAAACCACATAGTTACAACATATAATTACAACAGTGCAAACAATAGCATAATTGATTTTAAAAAAAAGACCATGGGCACAGTAAAAATAGTCCAAAGATGTTAAAAGACTATAAGTTTGAAAGAAACCACCACACAGTTTCCACAAGTCCTCAGGGCCCCGATAGACTTGTCATCCCACGCAGGCGGCAGAAGGGAATACGCCCCGCTATGGACTTCCACGGCGCCGCCGGACTCAGCCTTGCAGACACAGCGCACAGTGAAAGCTCCGTTGAACCCAGCCTCGCAGACATAGCACACACTGAAAGCGCCCCGACCGCAGTGGACTCCGAGTTCATCGAACCTCCGAGCCTCCGACCATCCCCTCCAGCACAGCGAGGACCATCCTCTGCCAAGCATATTGTCAAAGCAAATCTCCAACAGCATTGGTTTAAAATGTTCTTTATAGATTTTCACAATATACTCTTTTGAGATTATTTCTGTAGTGAATGGTACAGGTAGTCTCATCAATGTCTCATACCTCTGGCCAAAGTGTCTTCATCCTCTTCCTGTTTATGGGTTTATGGATGCTTTTCTTTCTTCTGTATTCTTCCCTATGACCTCAATAATATTGTTTGCCCTTGTAACATTTTCACTCTTTCAAAATATGAGACACTTGGTTAAATCTACTTGCATCTCAGGCTCCCTTGTACTCACTGCCTGCCATCATCAGTGCTCCTCTTGAAGAGCTCCATTTTCTGCTTATTTAGCACTAGATCATCGCTCTTCTTCTCCTTCAAGCAGCATTATCCAAAATTAAGACATTAATATCTAAGAATTTTATATTTCTACTTACATTCGCAACATAAACAAAAGCAAAGCAATTTATGAAGTATCTTTCACTGAAGCCAGTAACCCTTAGTTAAAACAGTAGTGTGCAGTACGACAACACTCAAATTTAGAATGCAAGGACTCCTGAAGCTGTCTTTCGTATCAAGGGTGATCTAATTCCACTCTGATTTTGTAATAATGAGGCATCTGATGAGGGTGTCTGAAGAGGACCCTCATGGGGTGTGTGTGTGTGTAGTTTATACTCATTTCTTTAGACATATTTACACTTATGCACCTGACATAACACAAATTCCTCTGTCACCTGTACGACCTGGTCCCTTCCTTGCAGATATATTAATCAGATCCTCTCAAGTCAATGGCTTGTAAATCAATCTGTGCCGTTAAAAGCTCCCTATAAGATGATCTGCAACATAAGACAACAGCTAAAATCAATGAATTTACATTCTCTCTGAAGTGGCCAAGAAAGCCATTCACTTCAAGAGCAATTAGAAATGGGCAGTAGGGATTGGCTTTACCAACACTAAAATCCCAAAATATGAATGCATAATATTTAAAAAGTCACTGAATTTTTTAAAGTATGAGTCCAACCCTACAAAATCCATTGAACAATTGCCAACTCATACTGGCTTTTTTGGTTTAAGAGGGCTAAAGGAAAAGGAGCACCTGCAGGGTTCATGGGAAGGAAGAGGGGTGAGCTTTAGATCTCAACTGGACCTTGGAAGAGAGAATTCCTAGAGTTTGGAACCTTGAAAGATAGCTGGGAGTTGGAATGTGAGTGGGTGAGGGTCATGGAATTAAGGCACAAGACTCGTCAAGAAAGGTTGAGGTGGTGGTGATGAGCTTGGGGAAATGCTGCAAAAAAAAATGAAACCCTATCTGGATCAGAGTCCCAGCATCACTTTGAGACTTGGACAAGTAAATCCCTTTGAATGACACTAGTAGCAGTGCAATGAATGAATGATTGTTCATTAATGGCCTTGATGGCTCCCCAAAACAAACACCAGGCAACAAATTATCTTTGAAGTGATGAAACCATGTTGTGACTAACGTAGAAATTGCGCCTGATGCTCACAATGAATCTTGACTTTAGAAGCCTGTTTGAATTTTCAAAGTGACACAATTAGCATGGAAACATTCTTAAATTTGCTCCTTTGCAGCAAAATAGGTTTTCAGATGCTTGTAGAAGTGGGTTGGGAGCCAGAGTCACGGGGCTGAGGATAGGGCAGTTGGTATAAAAGTAGATGCAGTGTGTAGTGAGACTGTCAGGAATGACAAACAGATAATAAGGCAAAATGCAGTCAGTGGGACGAGTTGAAGTGTAACATGGGAGCAAAATAAAAATGGGTGATGAAAGCAGGACTGAAGGTGTTTTATTTGAATACGCATAGTATATAGAACAGGGTAAATGATGTGGTAGCATAGTTAGAGATTGGCAGGTATGATGTGGGTTTCACTGAGCTGTGGCTGAAAGAAGATCATAGTTGGAGCTTAACATCCAAGGATACACATAGCATCGATAGTTCAGAAGGGAAGTTAGATGGGCTGGGTTGGCTCTGTTGGTAAAAAATGAAATCAAATCCTGAGAAAGAAGTGACACAAGATCAGAAGATAAGGAATCCTTGTGGGTAGAGTTAAGAAACAACAAGGGTAAAAAGACCCTGATGGGAGTTATGTACAGGCCTCCAAACAACAGCCCAGATAACATACACAAGTTACTGGAAGAACTCAGCAGGTCAGGCAGCTACTGTGGAAATGAATAAATAGTTGACATTTCAGGCTGAGATACTTCTTCACCTGGAAGAATTGTTTGGGGTCCTAAATGGAGGTAAGGGAGGAGGAGTATAGGCAACATATCATCCTCCAAACTTCGGCCATCTCCAAAGAGATCACACCACTAGACATCTCTTTAAACTTCCACCCCCCCCCCCCCCACTTTCCAGAGGGATCGCTCCCTCTGCGATTCCCTTGTCCATTCATTTCTCCCTCCCTGCAAGTGGCCTAAGCACTACACCTGCCCATTCAGTTCCTCCCCCCCCCCCCCCCCTCATGGGGTGTCAGGGCCCAAAACAGTCCTCTTCGATGAGGCAGTACTTCATCTGCAAATCTGCTGGGATTTTCTATTGTGCCTGGTGCTCCCAATGCAGCCTCCTCTAAATTAGGGGACCACTTTGTGGTCCACCCCTGCTCCATCCACCACAAAAGGAAATTCCAGGTGGCCTGACATTTTAATTCTGATTCCCATTCCAGTCTATGGCCTCCTTCTATGCCAAGATGAAGCCACCCTCAGGGTTGAGTAGCAACACCTTATATTCCATCTGGGTAACCTCCAACCTCAAGGCATGAATATCAATTTCTCCTTCTGGTAAACAAATTCACAATACCACCCCCCTTTATTCCCTACTCTGACCTTTTACTTCTCACTTGCCTATCACTTCCTTCTGTGTCCCCTCCTCCTTCCTTTTCTCCTATAGTCCACTCTCTTCTCCTATCAGATTCCTTCTTCTCCAGCTGTTGACCTTCCCACCTACCCAGCTTCATCTATCATCACCTAGCTAGCCTCCTTCCTCTCCCCCCATCTTTTTATTCTGGCATCTACACCCCTTCCTTCTCAGTCCTGAAGAAGGGTCTCAGCCCAAAACGTCGACTGTTCGTTTCCATAGATGCTACTTAGCCTGTTGAGTTCATCCAACATTTTGTGCATTTCCAGCACCCGCAGACTTTCTTCTGTTTAAGAGGTGCAAGGATGTGGAGTACAAATTACAATGGGAGATAGGAAAAGCATGTAAAAAAGGCAATGTTACAATAGTCCTGGGGGATTTTAATATGCGGGTAGACTGGGAAAATCAGATTGGTGTTGGATCCCAATAGATGGAATTTGTAAAATAGCTATGAGATTTTTTTTTAGAGCATATTGTGGTTGAGCCCACAAGAGGAAAGACAATTCTGCATCGGGTGTTAAGTGATGAACCAAATTTGATTAGAGAGCTTAACGTAAATGAACTCTTAGGAGACAGAGATCGTATGATACCATGCACCCTGCAGTTTGAAAGGAAAAAGCTAAATTCAAATGTATCAGTATTACAGTGGAGTAAAAGGAATAACAGAGGTATGAGAGAGCACCTGGCCAAAGTTGATTGGAAAGGGACACTAGCAAGAATGATGACACAGCAACAATAGCTTGAGTTTCTGGGAGCAATTTGGAAGGCACAGGATAGATACATCCCAAAGATTAAGAAGTATTCTAAGGAGAGAAGGATGTAACTGTGACTGACAAGATAAGTCAAAGACAGGATAAAAACAAAAGAGAATGTATGCAATAATCAAAAATTAGTGGGAATGGGTACCTTTTAAAAACCAACAGAAGGCAATTTAAAAAAAAACCTTAAAGAGAGAAAATATGAAATATAAACTTAATAGACAATAGACAGTAGGTGCAGGAGTAGGCCCTTCGTCCCTTCTAGCTAGCACCGCCATTCACTGTGATCATGGCTGATCATACACAATCAGTACCCCATTCCTGCCCTCTCCCCATATCCCTTGACCCTGCTATCTATAAGAGCTCTATCTAACTCTCTCTTGAATGCATCCAGAGACTTGGCCTCCACTGCCTTCTGGGGCAGAGCATTCCACATATCCACCACTCTCTGGGTGAAAAATTTTTTCCGCATCTCTGTTCTAAATGGCCTACCCCTTATTCTTAAACTGTGGCGTCTAGTTCTGGACTCACCCATCAGTGGGAACATGCTTCCTGCCTCCAGTGTGTCCAATCCCTTAATAATCTTATATGTTTCAATCAGATCCCCTCTCCTCCTTCTAAATTCCAGTATATACAAGCTCAGTCGCTCCAATCTTTCAACATATGACAGTCCTGCCATTATGGGAATTAACCTTGTGAACCTATGCTGCACTCCCTCAATAGCAAGAATGTCCTTACTCAAATTTGGAGACCAAAACTGCACACAATACTCCAGGTGGGGTCTCACCAGGGCCCTGTACAGCTGCAGAAGGACCTCTTTACTCCTATACTTAATTCCTCTTGTTATAAAAGCCAGCATGCCATTAGCTTTCTTCACTGCCTGCTGTACCTGCATGCTTGCTTTCATTGACTGAAGTACAAGAACACCTAGATCTCGTTGTACTTCCCCTTTTCCTAACTTGACTCCATTTAGATAGTAATCTGCCTTCCTGTTCTTGCCACCAAAGTGGATAACCTCACATTTATCCACAGTAAACTGCATCTGCCATACATTTGCCCACTCACCCAACCTGTCCAAGTCACCCTGCATTCTCATAACATCCTCCTGACATTTCACACTGCCACCTAGCTTTGTGTCATCAGCAAATTTGCTAATGTTACTTTTAATCCCTTCATCTAAATCATTAATGTATATTGTAAACAGCTGCGGTCCCAGCACTGAACCTTGCGGTACCCCACTGGTCACAGCCTGCCATTCTGAAAGGGACCCGTTAATCACTACACTTTGTTTCCTGTCAGCCAGCCAATTTTCAATCCATGTCAGTACTCTGCCCCCAATACCATGTGCCCTAATTTTGCTCACTAATCTCCTATGTGGGACTTTATCAAAAGCTTTCTGGAAGTCCAGGTACACTACATCCACTGGCTCTCCCTTGTCCATTTTCATAGTTACATCCTCAAAAAACTCCAGAAGATTAGTCAAGCATGATTTTCCCTTCATAAGTCCATGCTGACTCGGACTGATCCTTCTACTGCTATCCAAATGTGTCGTAATTTCCTCTTTTATAATTGACTCCAGCATTTTTCCCACCACTGATGTCAGGCTAACCGGTCTATAGTTCCCTGTTTTCTCTCTCTCTCCTTTCTTGAAAAGTGGGACAACATTAGCCACCCTCCAATCAGCAGGAACTGTTCCTGAATCTATAGAACATTGGAAAATGATTACCAATGTGTCCACGATTTCTAGAGCCACCTCTTTAAGTACCCTGGGATGCAGACCATCAGGTCCTGGGGACTTATCAGGCTTCAGACTCAACAGTCTATCCAACACCGTTCCTTGCCTAATATAACTTTTCTTCAGTTCATCCTTTACCCTAGTTCCTTTGGCCACTATTACATCTGGGAGATTGTGTCTTCCCTAGTGAAGACAGATCCAAAGTACCTGTTCAAGCTAGCCAATTATATAAAAGAGGATACCAAAGTATTTTTTCAGGTATATAAAGAATAAAAGAGAGGCAAGGTGGATATCAGACTGCTAGAAAATGAAACTGAAGAGGTAGTAATGGGAGACAAAGAAATGATGGATGAATTTAATAGGTTGTGGTGGCCTGTACACGTGGGACTCAAACTGCCATTGGGAGCCGTGGGCAGACACGCGGTAGCGCGTTTGGAACTACCTGCTTGGGGTGGACCTTCCGGAGACAGTCTGACGTCACGTCCCCCCTGTGGGTCGCAGGGGCCCATGGGAGGGGAGATTTAAGCACGCGATTTTGAATCAGTAAAGGCATTCTGAGTTCAGCTCTCTTTGCCTCCGTGTGTTTCTTTAGTAGCACGTTGCATGCAACTACAAGGTATTTTGCATCAGTCTTCTCTGTGCAAGACACTACCAGTATGCCAGAAAATCAAGAACGTCAGTGGTCAGAAATGAGTGTATTTGCTAAAAAGGTGCTTGGGAAGCTGAAAGTTCTGAACGTAGATAAATGACCTGGGTGAGGTGGACTACAATCCGGGATTCTGAAAGAGGTAGCTGTAGAATTTGTGGGGGCATTAGTAATGACCTTTCAAGAATTATTTGATTCTGGAACGTTTCCAGAGGACAGGAAAATTGCAAATATCACTCCACTCTTTAAAAAGGCTGGGGGTGTGGGGGGAGGTAGAAGAAAGGAAACTATAGGCCAGTTAGCATGACTTCAGTGGTTGGGAAGATGTTGGAGTCCATGGTTAAGGATGAGGTTTCAGATTATTTGGAGGTGCATTATAAAGTAGGCCAAAGTCAGCATGGTTTCCTTTAAGGGGAAATCTTGCCTGACAAATCTGTCAGAATTCTTTGAGGAAATAACAGGTAGGATAGGCAAAAGAGAGTCAATGGATGGTGTATACTTGGATTTTCAGCAAACATTTGACAAGATGTTGCACATGAGGCTGCTTAACAAGGTAAGAGTATTACAGAAAAGATACTAGCATGGATAGAAGATTGGCTGACTGGCAGAAGGCAAAGCATGGGTATAAATGGGGCCTTTTCTAGTTGGCTGCTAGTGGTGACTAGTGGTGTTCCACAGGACTCCGTGTTGGGACTGCTTTTTTCACGTCAAATGTCAATGATTTGGATGACAGAGTTGATGGTTTGTGAATGATATGATGTTATTTGGAGAGGCAGTGTTGATAAGGGAATTAAATGCAGCATCTCCAAGTTTGCGGATGACACGAAGCTGGGCGGCGGTGTTAACTGTGATGAGGATGCTAAGAGGATGCAGGTGACTTGGATAGGTTAGGTGAGTGGGCAACTTCATGGCAGATGCAATTTAATGTGGATAAATGTGGGGTTATCCACTTTCGTAGCAAGAACAGGAAAACAGATTATTATCTCAATGGTGGCCGATTAGGAAAAGAGGAGGTGCAACGAGACCTGGGTGTCATTGTACACCAGTCATTGAAAGTGGGCATGCAGGTACAGCAGGCCGTGAAAAAGGCGAATGGTATGTTGGCATTCATAGCAAGAGGATTCGAGTACAGGAGCAGGAAAGTTCTACTGCAGTTGTACAAGGCCTTGGTGAGACCATACCTGGAGTATTGTGTGCAGTTTTGGTCTCCTAATCTGAGGAAAGACATTCTTGCCATAGAGGGAGTACAAAGAAGGTTCACCAGATTGATTCCTGGGATGGCAGGATTTTCATATGAAGGAAGATTGGATCGACTAGGCTTATACTCACTGGAATTTAGAAGATTGAGGGGGGATCTTATTAAAAAGTAAAAAATTCTAAAGGGATTGGACAGGCTAGATGCAGAAAGATTGTTCCCAATGTTGGGGAAGTCCAGAATGAGGGGTCACAGTTTAAGGATAAAGGGGAAGCCTTTTAGGACCAAGATGAGGAAAAACTTCTTCACACAGAGAGTGGTGAATCTGTGGAATTCTCTGCCACATGAAACAGTTGAGGCCAGTTCATTGACCATATTTACGAGGGAGTTAGATATGGCCCTTGTGGCTAAAGGGATCAGGGGGTATGGAGAGAAAGCAGGTACAGGGTTCTGAGTTGGATGATCAGCCATGATCATACTGAATGGTGGTGCAAGCTCGAAGGGCCGAATGGCCTACTCCTGCACCTATTTTCTATGTTGAGGGTAAAGGGACACTGCAGAAGGAATTAGATACATTGGGAAAATGGGCAAAAAAGTGGCAGATGGAATATAGCTTAGGGAAGTGTGTGGTCATGCACTTTGGTAGAAGGAATAAAGGCATGGAGCATTTTCTAGATGGGGAGAAAATTTTAAAATTAGAGGTGCAGACAGACTTGGATTCCATAAAGGCTAACCTGCAGGTTGAGTAGTGGTAAGGAAGGCAAATGCAATGTTAGCATTCATTTTGGGAGAACTAGAATATAAAACAACATTGAATTGTAAGCTATTTAAGGGATTGGTCAGACCACACGGAGTATTGTGAGCAGTTTGGGGCCCCTTCTTTAGTAAAAGAAGTGCTGGCACTGGGGAGTGTCCAGAGGTGGTTTATGAGAATGATTCTGGGAATGAAAGCGTTATCGTATGAGGAGTGTTTGATGGCTCCGGGCCTGCACTCGATGGAGTGTAGAAGAATGAGGAGGACCTCATTGAGACCCATCGAATGTTGAAAGGCCTAAATGGAGTGGATACGGAGAGGACGTTTCCTATATTACCATTATCATTATACTTTATTGTCACCAAACAATTGATACTAGAGCATACAATCATCACAGTGATATTTGTTTCCGCGCTTTGCGCTCCCTGAAGTACAAATTGAAGTAAATATAATAAAAATTTAAATTATAAATCATAATTAGAAAAATAGAAAAGGGAAAGTAAGGTAGTGCAAGTCAGGTCCGGATATTTGGAAGGTACGACCCAGATCCGGGTCAGGATCTGTTCCGCAGTCTTATCACAGTGGGAAGGAAGCTGTTCCCAAATCTGGTCGTACGATTCTTCAAGCTCCTGAACCTTCTCCCGGAGGGAAGTGGACTAAAAGTGTGTTGGCTGGGTTGGTCTTGTCCTTAATTATCCTGGCAGCACTGTTCTGACAGCATGTGGTGTAAAGTGAGTCCAAGGATGGTTTGTGTGATGTGCTGGGCTAGGTTCACGATCTTCTGCAACTTCTTCCAGTCTTGGACAGAACAACTTCCATACCAGTTTGTGATGCACCCTAGAAGAATGCTTTCTACGGTGCACCTATAAAAATTAGTGAGTGTTTTAGGGGACAGGCCAAATTTCTTCAGCTTTCTCAGAAAGTAAAGGCACTGGTGGGCCTTCTTGGCAGTGGACTCTGCTTGGTTAGACCAATTCAGGTCAGTTGTGATATTCACCCTGAGGAACTTAAAGCTTTTGACCTGTTCCACTATGATTATATAGTGGTGGAGTTTAAAACCACAGAATAGAGGGACATCCATTTGCAATAGAGCAGAGGCGGGATTTCCCTTTAGCCAGAGAGTAGGGACTCTGTGGAATTCATTGCCAGATAGTTGTGGAGGCCAAATAATTGAGTATAATTAAAGTGGAGGTTGATAGCTTCTAGGTTTGTCCGGATGTTGAAGGTTGTGGGGAGAAGGCAGATTGAGGTTGAAGAGACTTCAAACCACCTCGTACTGCGCCCCCTTCCAGCTCTGCTTCCCTCCCCAATGAGCTCAATTACCTCTACGCTTGCTTTGACCGAGGGAACAAGGTCACCCTCAAAGCGGATCTCCCACCTGGTGAACTGCCTCTCTCAATTTCCACCTCCGATGTTTGTGAGCAGGGTGAATGTACGGAAGGCCGCTGGTCTGGATGGAACACCTGGCCGTGTGCTCACAGTCTGTGCAGGGCAGTTGGCCGGGGTCTTCACCCTGAGCAGGGTGAATGTACGGAAGGCCGCTGGTCCGGATGGAACACCTGGCCGTGTGCTCACAGTCTGTGCAGGGCAGTTGGCCGGGGTCTTCACCCTGAGCAGGGTGAATGTACGGAAGGCCGCTGGTCCGGATGGAACACCTGGCCGTGTGCTCACAGTCTGTGCAGGGCAGTTGGCCGGGGTCTTCACCCTGAGCAGGGTGAATGTACGGAGGGCCGCTGGTCCGGATGGAACACCTGGCCGTGTGCTCACAGTCTGTGCAGGGCAGTTGGCTTTATCAGAGGGGATGACGAGACGGCCTACAGGGACAAGGTCCAGCACCTGGCCCTGTGGTGTGCCGACAACAACCTGGCCCTTAACACCGAGAAGACCAAGGAGATCATTGTGGACTTCAGGCATGCTAGGAGACACAGTCACATCCCCATCTACATCAACGGAGCTGTAGTAGAGCCTGTATCAAGCTTCAGATTCCTGGGTGTCCATATTTCCGATGGTCTCACCTGGTCTCTGAACTCCTCCATCCTGATCAAAAAGGCGCAACAGCACCTTTATTTCCTATGGAGTATCAAGGAATCTCACCTCTGTCCCAGGATACTGACGGACTTTGACCACTGTACCATTGAGAGCATACTCACCAACTGCATCTCAGTGTGGGATGGCAATTGTCCTGTATCGGACCGCAAAGCACTCCAGCGTGTGGTGAAAACTGACCAGTGGATTATCGGCACCCAATTGCCCACCATTGAGTACATCTACCATAAATGCTGCCTGGGCAGGGCAAAAAGCATTATCAAGGATGCATCTCACCCTAACCTTGGACTTTTGGCTCTCCTCCCATCCAGTAGGCACTACAGGAGCCTCCGCTCCCACACCAGCAGGTACAGGAAGAGCTTCTTCCCTGAGGCTGTGACCCTGCTGAACCTCACATCACAAAGCTAAGCAGTATTTCTCCCATATTGTACTGTGTTAGTACTTTCATATTTGTATGCTGTAGAACTTACTTTTTATTCACAGTTATTTTGTAATTAACACTATTCTTTTGCACTTCTGGTTAGATGCTAATGGCATTTCATTGGCTTTGTATCTGTACTCGCCACAATGACAATAAAGTTGAATCTGATCTAATCTAATAATAAATCAGCTATGCTGGAATGGCAGAGCAGACTTGATGAGCTGAATGACCAAATTCTGCTCCTATATCTGTGGTCTTATGGTCTAATTTCTAAACCAATATCTTATTTGGAATAGTTGAAATTGATTTCTCAGCTGTATTTTTGTAAACACGGAATGATCTTGGTTTTATATTCAATTCTTTTTGGGATGAAACCCACCATTCTGTTAATTATCAATTGCTTTCTACTCCCATGCAGTACATCCATTTTGTCGAGCAAATTTCTTGGGAAAGGACAGTATACAACGTCCTCCCTGTTCTTCATCTCAGTTATATTTATGTAAATTAATTATGACCTCACCATCATAATAGGTTGCCCCACTCTCCATTAACATTTCTTTCATTTTCCCAGTGCTCACTCTGAACCAAATGGGGAATTCTAGTAATTCCAGGATTTATTATTATTAAATGTATGATGTTGAAATTATTTATGAACAAGCTGATTAACTCCAGACTCAAAATTTCAATCAGATTATTATGTTACTTAAATTGTTTGACTTTTATCTGGATTGCTACACATTCTTTCCTTTGACACACACTCAATGGTATCCTAACGGTGCTCACTCCTGCTAACTGATGTGTTACTCTGAATATAACTTAATTTGTGCTAAAGCAGTTCATGGCATCGTTGATCCTTTCATGGTTTCTATAAAGGTTACCCTCCCTGTAGTTGGACTAAATCAGGACCTCACCATGTGAAATCATAGCAGATATCAGTTGTTACAAGTTGAATTTTTCCTGATGTTAAAATTATTTTCTTAAGGTAAAAAATGTTTAAGCTGTTATAACTCTGCCAGACGAGGGAGCTCTAACACAACATCATTCGGTTTAACACAAGCAATTCTGCAGATACTGGAAATCCAAAGCAAAGCACACAAAATGCTGGGTGAACTCAGCAGGTCAGGAAGCATCTGTGGAAGTGAACAAAAGGTCGATATTTCGGGCTTAAACCCTTCTTCAGGACTGGAAAAGAATGGGAAAGGATGCCAGTATAAAAAGTGGGAGGAGGGGAAGGAGGAGAAACTGGAAAGTGAAGCCAGGCATGTGGGAACAGTAAAGGGCTGGAGAGGAAGTAATCTGAGAGGAGAGGGGAGTGGACCATAGGAGAAAGAGGAGGGGACCCAGAAGGAGGTGATAGGTGAGAAGAGGTAAGAGGCCACAGTGGGGAATAGAAGAAGAGGAGAGGGGGAGGGATTTTTTTTAACTGGAAGGAGAAATCAACATCCAGGTTTTGCTCCTGTAGGTGGCCTCATCATGGCACGAGGGTAGGCCATGGACTGACGTGTCAAAATGGGAGTAAGAATCAGAATTAAAATGTTTGG
The DNA here is from genome assembly GCF_030144855.1 of Hypanus sabinus. Taxonomy (NCBI): domain Eukaryota; kingdom Metazoa; phylum Chordata; class Chondrichthyes; order Myliobatiformes; family Dasyatidae; genus Hypanus; species Hypanus sabinus. Next base: position 21,760,951 of record NC_082720.1, read on the forward strand.
CCACTGGCAAATTCCACCATTGGCGGATGGAGCAGAGGTGCTCGACCAAGTTGGCTCCCCAACTTACAACGGGGGTCACCAATGTAGGGGAGGTTGTATCGGGAGCCCCGGATACACCAGCAGTTTCTGTGGTGAGGTGTTGCCTCACCTGGAATGACTGTTTGAGGCCCTGATTGTAGCCCTCTGGCGGCTTATAGGGATAAGTTTTAATTATTCTGGTTTAAATGGGTTTATTTGGTTCCAAAAGCTGGAAATCTCATTTAAGACTATAAAAGGAAAACATAGAACTAGATCTGAAAAATCTGACTGATGAGATGCTCCTTATTTCAGTCCTGATGTTGTCCTAAATATCCTTTATGCCACTTTTTGCCTAACTCAAAAGGTTCATTTTAATTCTTTCTCCCAGTTGATTTAAATAAAAAAGAGCTGATTTTCTGTGACAGTCACCATCAACACAATTAATTGTGTTACTCAATAACAGTGGTAATGGAACATGGAAACCATTTGATTGTTGTGAGTTTTAGATAGTAGCACTCTTGTTATATCACAGTAACAGGACCTCCATTTCAGTCAAAGGAAAGAAAAACTAATCTTCAAAAAATTATATGTCTATATATGGACTAAATTCAAATGAATTAAGCCTGGTTATTCTAAACAGGGAAATTTACTGATCCAAGTTGTTTACTTACTAAAGGCTGCACAAGTTGACTTTTTCAAAGATATGTTTCTCCAAAGATATGTTTCCTGTTTATACAAAGGGCTCTATTTGTACTAAAGCTCCCATTGTATAGATTATCACCTAAGGATTGGAAAACAGCTGCCAGCTTTAGTATGTACAAGCTGTATAAGTATGGGATAAATTATGCATTATTTTCATTAGATTGGTTCAATAAACAATATGAATAAAATATGTATAGCAACGTTTATGTGTCTTTAGTATTCATAGTATCAGCAGTTTTCAATTTTCATTTGGCTTTGCTTTACCTCAGCTGATTCAAATGATGTCAGATATCAAAAGTGATTTATAATTATTTTTGTTGGTATATGTCTGTCCTGAAAGACAATGGGTGACGATTATCATCATCACAAGCCTGGGCGGAAGGTGTGGAGATCCTGAGATCCAAGATCCCCCCTCCCTCTCTGCCTCACCAGTGTAGTCCAAAGGAAAGCTTGTGGAACAATACATTTAGCACCAGCTCTGCTGCAGGAGCTGCCGGAAGGATGGTCAATGACATCCGGCTGCCTGAGGGGTTCCACTCCAGATTTGCTGTCTAGGTTTACTCCCATAGCCTTCGTCTCTCCTGAGGCTGCCCACAAGGCAGTGGAGTTATATTGCACTTTAAATGCTGCACATTTTCCCCAAAGTGCACCGGAAATGCAATTTTAGAAACATTAATCATGCTACATATGGAGGCAATAAGTAAGTACATACAACTACTTGACCAAAGGGGCAAGTTTGAAGGAGCACTTTGAAGGAGGAAAGGGAAAAAACATATAATTTAAGGAAATACTCCTGGACGCTAGGGTTGTGGCAATTGAAAGATCAGTGAACAGTGATAAAGTGATTGAACTCAAGTGGGCAGAATTGGAGGTTAGCAGATATTAATTTTTATACTTTTATGTGTAGAAGAGGGTCCTAGGATTACAATTACATAATTCCCTGGAAATATCATTACAACTAGACAGGGTGATCTTTATCAATCAGGGCATTGAGTACAGGACTAGGGACATTATGTTGCAATTGTACAAGGCCTTGGTGAGACAGTACTTGGAGTATTATGTACACTTTTGATTGCCTGGTTGTAGAAAGGTGTCACTGAGCTGGAAAGAGAGCAAAGATTTATGAGAATATTGCCTGAGTGAAGGCCTGAGTTATCGAGAGAGATTGCGTAGCCTAGACTTTATCCCTTTATCTGAAGGGTGACCTTATAGAGCTATACAGAACTAAGAGGGTCCTGAGGCATTCATACAGAAGATGGTGCATATTGGGAATAAGCTGCCAGAGAAAGTGGTTAAAGCAGAACCAGTAACAGTGTTTTGGACGCTATTACCTCTTACAAAGTGAAACCAAGCGACACCGGTAACATAAGGCATCGCTCACTAATGAGCTCTATGCCTTCTATCCTCATTTGAAACATCAAAACATGGAGGAGCCATCACAGACTCCAATGGCCTCCGATGACCCTGTGATTTCCGTCTCTGAGGCTGATGTGAGAGCATCTTTTAGGAGGGTGACCCCACGGAAAGCATCTGGCCCAGGTGAGATACCTGGCCGAGTACTAAAGTATTGATCTACTGGCTGGAGTATTCATCAATATCTTTTAGCCTCTCACTTCGGCAGTCTGAGATACCCACCTGCTTGGAACAGGCTTCAATTATACTGGTGCCTAAGAAGAACATGTTAATAAGCCTCAATGACTAACACTCAGAGTACCTACACCCATGGCAATGAAGTGCTTTGAGAGACTGGTGGTGAAACATATCAACTCCTGCCTAAGAAGTGACTTGGATCTGCTCCAATTTGCCTACCTTCACAACAGGTCCTCAGGAGATGCCATTTCATTGGCTCTTCACTCAACCCTGGAATACCCGCACAGCAAAGGTGCATACATCAGGATGCTCTTTATGAAATACTCTCAAAACTTATCAATAAGCTTCAAGACCTAGGCCTCAAAAACTCCTCGTGCAATTGGATCCTTGATTTCCTCACTTGCGGACCCCAGTCAGTTTGGATTGATAACAACATCTCCTGAGCAATCTCCATCAGCGCAGGTGTACCACACAGCTGTGTGTTTAGCCCCCACTCTAATTGTGACAGGGAGGCTTCACGGAGCTCTGTTGCTACATTTAAGCTTGCTGACAAGACTGCTGTCGTTGGCCGAATCAAAGGTGGTGTTGAATCAGAAGGGAGAAAATCTGAGCCACAACAACAACCTCTCACTCAATGTGAGCGAGACCATGGAGCCGGTTATTGACTTCACGAGGAGGAAACCAGAGCTCCATGAGCAAGTCCTCATCGGGGATCAGAGGTGGAGAGGGTCAGCAACTCTAAATTCCTCGGTGTTAGCATTTCAGAGGATCTGGCCTGGATTCAACATGTAAGTGCAATTACGAAGAAAGCATGGCAGCGCCTCTACTTCCTTGGAAGTTTGTGAAGGTTTGGCATGACATCGGAGACCTTGTCAAACTTTTATAGATGTGTGATGGAGTGAGTATTGATTGGTTGCATTATGGCCATCAATACCCTCAAAATGGAAAATCCAATAAAAGTTGTGGTTACGGACCAGTCCATCATGGGTGAAGCCCGTCACACAATTGAGCACATCTACTTGGAGCATTGTCACAGGAAAGCAGCAGCCATCATTACGGGCCCTTACCAGCCAAGCCATAACCTCTTCTCGCTGCTGCCATCAGGAAGAAAGTACAGGAGCCTTAGGACCCACACCACAAGGTTAAGGAACAGCTATTACCCCTCAGCCATCAGGTTCTTGAACCAGAGGGAATAACTTCATTAAACTTCTCTTGTCCTATCACTGAACAGTTCCCACAACCTATGGACTCCCTTTTAAGGAAGATGGAAAAGGGGAGAGGGGGGAGAGGAAATATTTCACCTGCAAGTCTATTGGGGTAGTCTGTGGTATCCGGTGCTCCTGGTGCAGCCCCCTCCACACTAATAAGACCTGAATCAGATTGGGGAACTGCTCTGCTGAACACCTTTACTCTGTCCACCACAAGAGGCAGGATCTTCCAGTGACTACCCAATTCAATTCAAATTCCCAGTCCCATACTGCCATGTCTGTCCGTGCATCTTCTTCTGCCATGATGACGCCAAGCTCAGGTTGGAGCAACAACACCTCGTATTCTGTCTACATAGCTGCCAACCTGATGGCAGGGACATTAATTTCTCCAAATTCTGGTGATTTCTTCTACCTCTTTCCCCCACCTCTCTCTCTTTTCCATTTCCCTGCCCTCATCACCTGGCCTTCACGTCCCTCTGCTTCCCCTCATCCTTCCCTTTCATCCATGGTCTACTGTCTTCTCCTATTAGATTCCTTCGCCAGCCCTTTACCTCTTCCACCTATCCCCATCTAGCTTCTTACTTCACCCCCCACTCCCCCACCCACCCACCTTCCCCCTCAGATAGTCTCACTTACAACCCGCCAATTTGTACTTCTCCCCTACCCCCTCTCCCCCACCCCCCAGACCTTTTTATTCTGGTTACTGTCCCCCTTCCTTTTCAGTCCTGATGTAAGCGTCTCAGCCTGAAACATTGACCTTTCATTTCCCTCCATAGTTGCTGAGTTCCCCAGCATTTATTTTAATTCATTGAAATCCAACACTCCAAGCCACACTGCCCAGCAACCCATCGATTTAATCCTAGATCAATCACGGGACAACTTACAAAGACCAATTAACCTACCAACTGGTATGTCTTTGAACTATGGGAGCAAATTGGAGCACCTGGACAAAACCCACACAGTCATGGGGAGAACGTATAGACTTTTTACAGGCAGCAGTGGGTGTTGAACCCGGGTCAATAGTACTGTAAAGCGCTGTGCTAACCCAGGGGTCACCAACCTTTTTTGCACAGCAGACCGGTTTAATATTGACAATATTCTTGCAGACCGACTGACAGGGGTGGGTGGTGGTGTTGATCTCAACCAGAATACAGCCATACTCGAAGGTGGTTCCTTATGTCCAGTCTAATCTGCAGTTTAGTTATCGTGGCTATCAGCACTTGCTTCTGTCCTGCTTGCTCACGGTTTTTCTGCACAAAAAACTCAATGGGTTTGTCTTTAAGTGCGGGGTGCTTGGAGTCAGGGTGCCAAAGCAGTTTTGAGGGTTTCATTGCCTCATTAGACAGTCTCCGGGCCCGAACTCCAGCCTCCCGCCCGGCCGCTCGCCACCAGACGCCTTGGCCAGGTGCGGCTGGTCGTGGGTGGGGTGAGTGGACAAGGTCAGGGCTGGAGGTCCCTGTGCCGGGGCTGTGGCGGTTGCAGTCTGGAGAGAGTGACTGACCGAGCGAGCAGTGCGACAGGGCACGTGCCTGCCCCCCCCCCCCGTAGGATCTATCAGCCGACAAAAGTTTGGCTCGAGGGGTAACTTTCAGTAGATCGCAGCGAGGTAGCTGCCCTGCTACTTACGAAACCCTGAGCCCGAATTAGGTCCTCTGCAAATATTTTAGCACTGGGTTCCCCATAAATATTCGGTGAGCTAAACAGGTTTAGAGGGGGCGCCCGTCTGTCCGCGCTCCAGGCCAGTACCAACAGCACATCTCACCAGCCCCGCGAGGCGGCCGGTTACCTGAGGCCAACCAGTAATCCCTGGCGCTAGCGAATCACTGCGTTTAGGCGACTGATGACCTCACGTGTGTTCAAGTTCAACAGTGAGCATGACAGGGAATGAGGAAAGGTGCCACTGACTCATATAATTTCATATCACCAAATCGTATCGTTTCCTCGCCGCCCGGTAGCACATGCTTTGCGGCCCAGTGGTTGGGGACCACTGTGCTAACCAAGACACTACTGTGCCACCTTTTGTGTGTTAATGCTTCAGATTTCCAGTATCTTAAGCCTGTCTTGAGTCAACAATGTTTTAAAGGTATTTAGAAAGCTGTATAGATAGGAAAAGTTTCAAGGGATGTGAGCCAAACATGGGCAAATGGGACAAGCTTGGACAGGCATCTTGCTGGGCCAAAGGGGCTACTTCTATGTTATATTACTCTTCAACTTTGCAGTATTTGGAAGTCACTGAGAAGTGCAATAACGTGTTGCCTGTCTCTAATTAACCCGCATCTAAGAAATGAGTCATCCACATTAAGAGCTAGACAGATCTCCAGCCCTGGACGACGTTATTGAACCAAATGGATTTTTTTGATGCCATAAGCACAAGGAAATCTGCAGGTACTGGAAATCCAACGTGACAAGATGAACATGGTTTCAGATTATTATAACTGAAGCTGAGATTCGAGAGACGCATGTTCATAAATAGTGACAACACAAAATACAAAAAAAAGACTAGATTATGGTTCTATTGAAGATTGCTAATATATTAATGCATCAGTATTTTCTGTAGGCTTACAAATTCTCATGCCACCTAGACAAAATAGTTCCATATTGAATTGTCCATTTGGATTCAGAAATGGCTTGCCCATAGTAGACAGAAAGTAATGGCTATTAGCTCTCTTTGAAGATATTTAGGAATGGGTTGTGTCACTGTCTTCTCATTGGTGAGTGGCACATAAATAAGACAAGCAATTTGTAACAGCAGTGTTTGATATGGCTCAGATCTACTTAGATAATGGTATTAGCATTGCCTCCAGGACTTAGCTCCTCAACACTAGTTACAATTGGCATGTGTTACCTGAAAGATAATTTAATATTTAGAGGAGGAGGTTCTGGGGAAAAATAAATGTTTTACTAATCATATAACATTTGGTCATATTTCCAAACACCTTCTTATGAAGATTGATTTCTCTTGGGGCCATAGAGCACAGAGATGGACTCTACTGTATGACCTACTGAAATCTCACCAACCCTCATATACCTACTTACACTAATCCCTGCATTTCCATCAACTATCCCCAGACTCTACCACTCACCTAGACTCAGGCAGGAATTTACAGTGGCCAACTAACCCATACATCTTTGGACTGTTAGAGCACCTGAAGGAAACCCATAGGATTACAGAGAGTATGTATGAACTCCAGGTGGGCAACGCTGGCGGTCAGGACTGAACCTGCGTTTCTGGAGCTGTGAAGCAGCAGCTCTTCAAGCTTCACTCTACTGACTTCAGCACAGCCCAAAGATTTACAGACATTTTAAAATATTTTTTGAAGTATAATCACTGTTAAAATACATGAAAAATGTATGTAACCATGTACAGTAATCAATATTTTGTTTAGGAACCAGGGAGAACTCCTTTGCTATTCTTGAAAGTAGGCCTATGGAATACTTTGCACCCATGATGTAAAACCAGTCTCAGTTTAACCTGAGGAATCAGTTCCTTTTGAGATCTGTGTCATGACTTTGGGCTCAGATCTCTGAAGTGAGATGAACTGATGACTGTGTGACTTGTAATCACTGATCCTGTGCTAACACAATGCAGAAATCCACACATTTTGACTTAATCATAAGAAGGTATTACCGTTTACAAACCAGTGGATAAATCACTTAACTTTACATTCCCGAAGAAATGTTTCAGGATGAGAACTCAGGAATGGACCTTGATCACCTATTTAAAATTCACAGTTTCCATGCCGTGAGAAATTTTCTTATTCTAGTTGTCATAAAAATAGGTCTTAAATTCATCGGTGATCTATCATGCTGTTGATATTGTTACAATTCCCATCTTTCATGTGAATGTTGCAACCTACAGCCGTCCATATGAGTGCTACAAACCGTAATCCCTCATGTTAATGTTACATTCCAAGACCATAAGACCATACGACATAGGAACAGGATTAGTCCGCTTGGCCCATTGACTCTGTTTCACCATTTCAATGGTTCAGTGATTCCATTTAATAGCAGAGAATGTATATAGAATACACCCTGAAATTCTTACTCTTCACAGACATTCACGAAGTAGAAAAACTCCAAGGAATGAATGACGAGCCCCAAAGCCCCCTTCTCTCTCCCACACACACATAGCAGCAAAGCATCAACCCCCCCACCCCCACTTATTCCAGCAGAAAGCATCAGCCACACCCCCCCCCCAACATCCACCATTCAGGCATAGCAAAGCCTCCCAGAGACCATGATCTACAGTCCAACAAAAAAACCACTATCCATCTCAACAGACGCCCCGCCGGCTCTCTCTCTCTCTCACTAACGAGGGAGAGAGAAGTATCCCTTCTGCCACAGTGAGAGGGTCGACCAACAGTTCTCTGTTTCGATGTTACAGTCTGCAGTGTCACTTTAGAGTTCTCCCGACTCGAGAATCAGCAACAAACTCTCTCTCGCCATCGAGAGTGCAATCCAACAGCCTCCAGCAGCCATACCCGCGGTCTCGGTGTTCTGATCTCCTGCGCAGCTTCATTCGGTGGCACCAGCGAGGAATCGATCATCCACAGGGCTGCAGAGCTGCACCCTAAAGGCACGTATCTTCCCGGCCACTCCTGGAGATGTCGAAAATGGTAGGTTCCTCGGCAATCTCTGAGGGAAGGAACCCCCTCCCCCCCCATGAAGAACTGCTGTTTGAGTTCAGCTATAGATCATAGATTCTGACAGGACCCCAGCCACCTCAAAAAGGAAAGAAGAGAAGAATTTGAACTATTTTGCAGATAAACTCAAAAGAAGTCGTCCTCTTGTGCCATCTTTAACTACTCCCTCTCATCATCATAGTTGATCCATTCCTCTCTGAGCCCCAATCTCCTGTCTTCTCCCCGTAATGCTTTATCACCTGACTAGTCAACCTCTGCCTTAAGTTACACAATGACTTGGCTTCCACAGCCACCTGTGGCAGTGAATTCCACAGATTCACCACTCTCTGGCTAAAGAAATTCCTCCTCATCTCCCTTCTAAATGGACGTCCCTATATTCTGAGGCTGTGCCCTCTGGTCCTAGACTTCCCCTAGCATGCTCTCCACATCCAGTCTTTTGAGGTCTTTTAGCATTTGATAGGTTTCAACGAGTTCTGCCTCACTCTTCAGGGTTCCAGATGTTAAAGTGATGATCCATAACACCCATAGTAATGATATTACCCTTAATGCTTTGATTGAATGCAAAAGCCAATAACACTCTATGTTATGTTGCAATGTATGACACTCCATCTTAATATGTAATTCATAATCCTCAATGTTATTGTTATAATCCAAACTACTAAATGTCAATGTTACAATTTATAATCATGGTGTTAATTTTAATTTCTATAATGCTTTTCTTTCATGTTAATGATAAAATCCTGATAAAAATGATAAAGTATAATGCCTCATTTTACTGATAAAATCCATAATGTCTGGTGAAAATGCATATTTATTATGTTGTTGTTCCTTACCGTGCCTTGTGGCGCATCAGGTGGCAACCTTGCCATTTCTTTAGCGATTGTCTGGTTTTTACAAGGCTGAGATGCTCGCTTGACGCTGAACCCTGAATGGATGGAAAGTGTGCAAGGAGCCAGCCAGATTCGAACCCAGTGCAGATGCCACTACACCACCGGCCAGCTATTAATTATGTTACATATCAAATATTATCAAATCACACTTTATTAGTACTAGGATATTGCCCCATTCCGAGTGATCTATTGAAGTCTTCATCCTGGATCTGTCTGTTAAAGTATGCAGTCCACGGATATTCCGATAGAATTCTCTCTAAGGCAGGTCTAAACTTTGAGTATGAAACACCAGTCTTCCCAAGCACCACTAGTTCCCTGTTCTCCTATTAAATTTACAATTCCCATTCAGTTTCAAATCTTTCCCATTAAAGAAGTCCAGGCACATAGCTTACTGTATAAGGGGAGTATTAATTTTTTTCCAGTATTAATGGAGGAGATTGATATTTTAAGATTTGAATAGTCAATGTAAACATAACATTCAATATGGGAATTAACATGTTTTATCTCTACTCTTCTTAGGTAAAATACACACTTGGTTTGAAATGTGTTGATTCTAATCCAGTCGTTTGTGCTAGAATAGGATAGATTGAGCTTTTATTACTTCAGAAGGTCAAGAAAATAAATAACTTCTGCTTCTACTGGTCTGACAGGGAATCTGGATGTTAATATTTCTATTGTTCTATAAATGGATCAGGAAGGGGAAGTAAGTTGTGTTTATATTGGCTTATAGACAGACCTGAAAGGGAGCTATGGCTATGCTTATGTGGGTCTGAAAGTTGAGTTACAAGGATAGAGTTTGTGCTTATATTGGTGTGGAGCCCAGTATGGAGAGTAGGCATTTTGTATTTATTTTGGTTGGGTGCCTGTTCTGGAAAAGTGGGCAGGTTGTGGTGTGTTTGTTTTGGTATTATGTGGCGCCAGTGTGTAATACTTCATGTCAGCAAAATGACAGATATATTACACACCTTGTTTTATGAATACTACATATTAACTGATTCATGACTGAAGCAATGTCTTAATTCAGAGTAGGATTTCATTCCAACACAAAGCACCAGCAGCCATGGATACAGTATAGTTTGAAGATGAACTGAACACTACATTTATTTGCAAGTTTGTACCTTTCAGGGCAGGAATTATCAGCACAGAGAGCCATTAAGGCATAGTCTACTGATAGCAACTCCATCGACAGAGCAGAGAATGGGAATAAGCATTGTCGGGTAAAATTGTTCGACTGTGGCACTGTCCCTACTGTATTAATCCCTCCCCCTCCTGGCTTCTCCTATCATTTCAGATTTCTCCCTTCCCCTCCCACGTTCAAATCTCTTACTATCTTTCCTTTCAGTTAGTCCTGACGAAGGATCTCGGCCCGAAACGTCAACTGTGCCTCTCCCTATAGATGCTGCCTGGCCTGCTGTGTTCCACCAGCATGTTGTGTGTGTTGCTTGAATTTCCAGCATCTGCAGATTTCCTCATGTCTGCTATAGACTCTATAGATCTGCTGAGTATGCCCACAGGAAAACCAATCTTAGAGTTGTATATGGTGATATAAATGTTCTTAGATTATAAAATTTTCTTTGAACTTTGAACTCTAATAGCACTATTTCAAAGAATTATAGGAGGGCATCCTGGCCAATATTTATCCCTCAGTCAACATTGTTAATGCTGATTATTTGGCTGTTTGAGGGTCCTTTTTTGCAACTTGATGAGGAAATGTGGCCATTATTAGAGATGACAGTGTTTGTTGCTCATTCCCTAATTGCTCTTGAATTGTGCAGATCTGCGTCTGTGTGACGCAGGTATTTTTACAGCTCAATTGAGGAGGCCACCCTCGGAGTGGGAGAGCAACACCTTATATTCCATCTAGGTAGCCTCCAACCTCAAGGCATGAATATCGGTTTCCCCGTCACCACCTTCCTTTATTCCCCACACTGACCTTTTACTTCTTGTCTGCTGTTACCTCCCCCTGGTTCCCCTCTTCCTTCCCCTCCTCCTACGGTGCCTCCCCCTCTCCTATCAGATTATTTTCCCTCCAGCTGTTTCCACTTACATGGCTTCACCTGTCACCTTCCATCTAGACTTTTCCCCTACCACCACCCCCCATCTTTTTATTCTGGAACCTCCCCCCTTCCTTTTCAGTCTGAATGAGGATCTCAGCCTGAAACATCAACTATCTATTCTTTCCCATTGATGCAGCGTAAACTGCTGAGTTCCTCCAGTGTTGCTTTGGATAGTGCTAATTTGGGGGTTACTGGGCAGTGTTTTTCTCATGGACCTGCTGCCCTTGTCCTTTCAGCTTTCAGAAGTCATCAGTTTGAGTGAAATTATTGAAGAACCCTTGACAACTTGCTTCAAGGCATCTTATACAAAATGTGTGTTGCAACCATGGTGCACCAATGGGGAAGGGACGATAGAGTGCCTAAGAAACAGGCTGTTTTAACCCAAATGGTGTTGAAGGTTGCTGCAGCCATGATATCTAGTTAAGTGGAAAACATTCAATCAAACTTCAGACTTCTGCCTTTTTGATGCCAAAATGGGGTTGAATAATCAGTCACTGCAGAACATCCAAATTTTGGTTTACTCTTGTAGCCACATTGGTGATATGGCAGCTCCATAGAACTGTAGAAACAGATGCTACAATCTGCCTTGTCTATGCAAACCATCAAGCCTACCTATACTAATCCTATCTTCCTGCATTAATTCCATATTCCTTTTAACCATGTGTAATTCAAGTATCTGTCCAGATTGTTCATAAGTGTTGTTAGCGTTCCTGTTTGTGGTCATTGTCAATCCAAGAATGTTGATGGTGGTTGATATAATAATAGAAATTCCATTTAGCATTAAGGGAGGTGAATGGATTCTTTCTTGTTGGAGAAGGTGCTTGTATCAGTGGTATTGCCCACTTTTCAACCTGATCCCTAAATGTTATCCAGATCTTTCTCTATGTAGGAACAGATTGTCTCATCAGAGGAGCATCGAATGGAATAGAACGCTATACAAACATTAATGAACTAGTGATGGAGGGTAGGTTGTTTTGAAGAAACTGAAGCTTGCTGAGCCAGGGACAGCCCTTAAAACTTCTCTGATGTTCTAGTGTTCAGACAATTAGTACTCAACAACTATAAGTATCTTCCTTCAAGCCAGAGATGATTCTGGCCATAGGGTGTTCTCTCCTGATTGAATATATCTTAGTATTACTATGGCTTTTTCATTCCACATGCATAATTTTATTGATGTCAAGGACAGTCACTCTCAGCTCAACTTTTATTTCAGCTCTTTATTGTAAGTCGTTCAGGGAAAGTGGGCTTTGCAGTATTTAACGTCCTTGAGAGGGTTTGTTGCAAGTTTTTTTTTGCTTGAACGGTTGCAGTCATTGAGGTGTAGGTACACACACAATGCTGTTTGGGAATGAGTTCCAGGATTTTAACCCAGCGATAGTGAAGGAACAGAAATTATTTCCAGGCATTCACCTTTAGACAATGGTCATATTGTGGTCTGGAAGTGAGCAAGTCTCATAGAACATAAACTCTGGTATAATAGGACTTTTATAGAGATAGATAAGGACTCTGGGGGAAGAAACAGGGCCTCAATATACTTGCTTTCTATACATAATTATTTTGTCTGTGTGTGAGCAAAATGAAGTTTAGAAACTATATAAACAATGACAAGGGATACTGTATATAATTTTCTGTGGGTTTCTGTAGAAAACCAGTCTCTTGGGAAAAGTGTTTAAATGCAAGTTTTATCCCAAGTCTTTTGCTTCTTTTTGCAGCTATGTGGATTAAAAAAGTGAAGACACAAACTTCTAATTTACCGTGAGTTTTCTGAGAAAAAAGCACATTTCATATGGGGGATTTGAAATGGATTATTTTGAAGGGGCTCTTCAGAATTAAGGTGATGTTGGATACTAGGAGGAGGGGCAAACGGTCTAGTTCTTCAATAAATGGTTTGTCAGTCAATGGGAGCTGAACCTTGTCATTAAAATTAATCCCTATGGTGGGAATGTTATTGACAATATTGCATTAAATGCAATAAATAAGCATCTATTTAAAGTTTGCAAAAGCTTCTGTTTGCACCAGTCCTGTCTTAAGAGGTGGCCGGTATAATGGTGACCAAGTGGTTAGCATTATATTTGCATTTTCAAAAGACCCTTTGTAGGATGCCTCATAAAACAGTGTGAAAATACATGTTTCATTACATTTCAATTGCATTCAGAGATATCTACAAATTGGTCTAACAGTCTGACACTGTAATCAGTTTAAACAGAGTTGGCTCTTGAAAGGTTCCAGTCCTTATGACTTAATACACCCACGCTCTTTATCAATTGGCATGGCTGTGATCTGACATCAAGGTTATGCCAATATGCATTAGCCATCACTGAAACCAGGAAAAATAGCCAAATATCGTTACTTACAAACTCATGGAAAGAATGTGAATCCAGAAACATTTAACTTTTCGAGGAGTAAATCCTGAAGCAGGAAAATGTACTTAGCCCTGGATGGAATGCCTATAAATTAGTAATTACATTTACATTTCCAAGGTGGTGATCACACTGAGCTTAAGATAGCATTGCTGTTCTAAGACCAACCTGTGGCAAATAATTAGGTGTGGAAGATGGCCCATTGATGTAAATAGCAGTAGTATGCTGTGTTTAACACTGTCAAGGTATCAACCAAGCTTACCACCTGTATGGTAATTAACATTTGTTGTGTTCAGCGGACTTGACTGTTGAACGTTACGATTCCAAACACTTGTTATCATCCGTTTTTAATTTGTACATCAATAACAACCCACCAACTCAACCAAGCTAAACTGCAAAACAGTTGCCCAAACGGAATACATGCTTATGGAGGTTTGTTATAAATTCCGATAACTCCATCTAGATGATGAGAAAACACCTGTCTCTACATTTTCTTTGGGAAATGGTTTTGCAAGAGGAACCTTGGTGTTTCTTTCTGTGAAACTACATTTGGGTTGAATACTCTCTAAGTTGCTTCAGATTCTTTTTTTGAAGCATCATTATTTTTATAGCAACCAAGATTAGCTTGAGTAAGATTGAATGGGGTTAAAGTCCATTATCAAGGATGTGATTTCGGGTACTTGGGGGCACATGATAAAATTAGCCAAAGTCAGCATGGTTTCCTTAAGGGGAAATCTTGCCCGACAATTCTATTGGAATTCTTTGAAGAAGTAGTAGGCAGACAGTGAGACTGCTAAACAAGATAAGAGCCCTTGGTATTACAGGAAAGATACTAGCATAGATAGAAGGTTGGCTGACTGGCGGAAGGCAGAGTGGGAATAAAGGAGCCTTTAAGAGTTGCCTGCTGGTACCTTGTGGTTTTTCACAGGGACTGGTGTTGGGACGGCTTCTTTTCATGTTATATGTCATGATTTGGATGACAGAATTGATGGCTTTGTGGCCAAGTTTGTGAACAATATAGATATAGGTGGAGGGGCAGGTAACGTTGAGGAAGCAGGGCCTTTGCAGAAGGACTTGGAAAGATTACGAGAATGGACAAAGAAGTGGCACATGGAACAGTGTAGGGAAGTGTATTGTCATTCACTTTGCTAGAGAGAGCATAGACTATTTTCTAAACAGGGATCAAATTCAGAAGTCAGAGGTGCAAAGGAAGGTGGGAGTCCTTGGGAAGGATTACCTAAAGGTTAACTTACAGGTTGTGTCAGTGGTAAGGAAGGCAAATGCAATGTTGTATTCATTCTTTCCAAAAGGACTAGAATATAAAAGCAAGGATGTATTGCTGAGGCTTCATAAGGTATTGGTCAGATCTCACTGAAACCTTTGGAGTATTGAAAGGCCTTGATACAGTGGATGTGGAGAGGATGTTTCCTTTCGGAGGGAAGTCTAGGATCACTGGGTACAGTATATTTAAAGCAGAGGTTGAGAGGCTCTTGATTAGTAAGGGCATCAAAGGTTATGGGGAGAAGGCAGGAGAATGGGATTGAGAGAGATACTAAATCAACTTAATTCAGCCCCCATGTCTTATGGTCTTATGTTGGCCACCTGCTGAAACATACAGTCACTTAACAGTTAACATTAGCCTTGTAATATAACCTTAATTATTAGTGGTGATGCGAGCCTACTAACTTATCAGTGCACCAGACATGGGTTACTTGGTTTAACAAAACTTGTGCCCACTTTTAGAACTTCTGCAAATCAGTTCATGTTGTTATTTTGCTTTTTCAATTTCTTGAACACCCCTGACCTTGTCTGCTGGAGACTGCAAGACTGCTATTAAAATGATTTCACTGTTTTAGGCTGGGGTTAATGTATGTTTGACTAAGGAGATATGCTTTCTCTTTGAAAGATTGTTCAGACAAAGAAGGAGACTGTTGTACTATGATATGGTGTTCAGGCCTAGGGTCTTATACTCCGGAAGCAGATTCTATCTTTCCTTCACAGTTGAGTGTTAAAAACATAAACTCCAATGCCTTCCGACAGGATGGGATTAACTGTAGCCTCAGGTTCTATATTTTTAGTGAGAGGCATATGGTATATGGTCTATGCTGTAGACTGTGTGTTTCTGGCAGGTTTAAACATGAGGAGGAAGAAATACCATCTGCTTTCACTGGGACAGCCCAGACCTGATTCACAATGGGACCATCACTGGTAGGGATCTGATCTCGCAGTTAAATTGTCAGATATTCAAAACACATCGCTAAAACAGCATTGACAAGTTCCATGTTCTCACTCTTCACCATTACAGTGATCCTGTCAAAAGCACTGTTAATTACTTTGTTCAGTATATAGCTACGTAGCTATTACACACTTGAAATCTCCCTAACCATCCGCTGCTGTTAGCACACCAAGCTCTTTAATCTGATCACAAAGTAAACTTACTGTGGGTTGAGAATTCAAACGCACCTCATTATTGATATTTGCAAACATTCACCAGGTCATTTCTGTCAGTGTCACCCTAAATATTAGCCAGAGCCGTATTTGCACATTATCAAGTACAGTTTCAGAATCAGAATCAGGTTCAATATCTCCTGTATATGTTGTGAAATTTGTTAACGTAATGGCAGTACAATGAAATACGTGATAAATAAATACAGAGAAACAAACTGAATTATATTCAGTATATATATATATATATGTCTATTAAATAGTTAAGTTAAAATAAATAGTGCAAAAAAAAACAGAAATAAAAAAGTAGTGAGTTCAGGTTCATGGGTTCAACGTCCATTTAAAATTCGGATGGCAGAGAGGAAGGAGCTGTTCCTGAATTGCTGAGTATGTGCCTTCAGGCTCCTGTACCTCCTTCCCGGTGATAACAGTGAGAAGAAGTTGTGTCCTGGGTCCTGGGAGTCCTTAATAATGGACACCACCTCCCTGAGGCACTGCTCCTTGAAGATATCTTGGAGGCTAGTACCCATGATGGAACTAGCTAATTTTGCAAGTTTCTGCAACTTTCTTTGATCTTGTACAGTAGCCCCCTCCCCCCAACTTCCACGGTACATTTGTGGAAGTTTTCGAGTGTCTTACGTTGACAAACCAAATCTCCACAATCTCCTAATGAAATATAGCCGCTGTCTTGCCTTTTTTACAACTGCATCAGTATGTTGCAACCAGGTGAGGTCCTCAGAGATATTGACACCCAGGAACTTCCCCTGTGTTCCCCAGTAAATAGTCATTACTGTCAGCAAATCAGGAATTATCTATTTGGATACTACTTCGAAGTGACAGCGGGGATTGTTAAGCCACAGAATACAACATCGCTAGGTATGGTTTGGTAGGACCACTAATGATTGAGTTCTAAAGGTCATGGCTGCTGTTCTGGATTTTCTTTTTGACGATAGTTGCAAAAAATAAATTAATTAATAAGTAATACAAGCAATAAAATACACATGAACTGCCTTTGTCAATTTACCTAATGCAGATGCATGTCAGATGCAGCTGCTCAACACAGAATTCTCATGAAGTGCTGGGTGCAAACCATTATGTTCTATAGTCCCCGTCATCCAACATGTCTCCTGCACCACTGTAGCCATGAGAGGAAGCTGGTTCAATGAGATATGAAGGAACACTTGTTAGAAGCAGTACCAAAGTGCACCTTAAATTGAAGTTTACTGGGTTTAAATCCAGAAATTCCCCAAGCCCTATTACACTGTGGGTGTATCTTCACCCAATGGCTTATTTCGATTCAGATTTATTTATCATATGTACATCAAAACATACAGTGAGTGTGTCATTTGTGTCAGCAAAGATTTACTGGGGGCAGCCCACAAGTGTGGCCACACATTCCGGTGCCAGCATTCTATATCCACAATGCCTGGTAGAACAACACAGAACACAATGAAACAGAACACAGAAAAAATAGAATATCAACAGCAAAATAATTTTGCTTCCTCTCTCCACCCTCCTCCCACCCACCTCCACACATGGACAGTTCTTCATCTCCAGGTCAGACCTCCATTCTCCAGGCTTCAGCTATTGGGCTTTGACTTCTAGACTTCTGATTGGCCTTTGGGCTTTGGACTTCAATATCGATACCTAGACTAGCCACTGATGAGACGCCAAGCTCCAAGCTCGAACTCCAGACTGGCCCTTGTGCCTCCTACTGGCATGGACATCCAGTCCTGAGAACCATCCACAGATGTCCTTCATTACCCTTCCATGCGGCTGGCCTTCTAGCGTGGAGTGTAAGTTCAGAAGAGCAGCTCACCACCCTTGTTTAAAAGAGGAAGAGGGGGGAGCAATAAATGGTGGCCTTGTCTGCAATGGCCAAGCCCCACAAATGAACAAAAAATTGTTTTCCTGTATTTCCTGTGGTTTGTGGCATGACCGAAGCTTGCACTGGGATTGGGAACATTGTAAGGTTAGAATGCTGTTAGTGGAAATTATTAATCACAATCTATTTAAGTGCAACTGGTTTGAAGTGATAAGGGTCAGAGCTCTGGGCGATGTGGTGAACACTGTAGAACCCCCTTTCATGCAATCCAAAATACAAGGAATCAAAGAAAAAACTAGAGAAAATTGAAAATATAACAAATAAAACCTCATCTACTTGAAAAACTTTTCATTGCAATGTTTGTTGAAAAGGATTCTGAATTTGCGTATGCAACTTGTAAAATGCTTTGTAGATCTCTGAGTTTGTTAATTACAATTGACTGGACAGTTAAACAGCAACAGATTGTTGAAAAGCAAGTTGTATACAGGGCACTGTGTCAAACCTCACCGAATCAGAAAATTCTTACAATAGCATTCCCTTCATTTTATGGTTTATGGCTTTATAACAGCTGTCATAGTTGAATAGGATCAATTCTGCAGCTGTTGCAACTTAATTTGAAACATGCACAGCCCATCTGTCTAACCCTACAATCTGTCTACTTGAAAGCTAGTGAACCCACAACTTGCTGACATAAAACCCAGTGAACCCCTTGAACCTTTCCCACATGTGACCCAATGAAGCCTGCATCCTGTGCAACACACAACCGAATGAATCTATTCACGTTGGAAAAGGAATGCGGAGCTCCGTTTCCTTTCAACATGAGGTAAGTAGGAGTTGATATTTCACGAGTGAAGCCTGATACCAAGCATTCTTTCAGAAAATTTGACTAGTTGCTTCCTGTTGTCAGTCAGGCTTCAGCCTTTATGAACAGACCCAATGAATTACATCATTCCCTGTTAATGCTCCAACTGGAAAGTTTGCAAGGAAACCTGAACTTTGTTGATCTGTTGTTGGGCACTACCCGAACCACTCGGGCTTACTCCTACATGTTAATCTTGGTAGTCGGTAGTGAGTGAGGTAGTTACATAGAAACCCCACACTCTGCTTAAAATTACACCAAACTTTTGCGCCCACTCCACAGTAAAAGTGCTGGCTGCCTTCCCCTCCCCACAATAAGGGAGCCCATATCTTTCCCCAGCCACAGAAAGAGGCAGCATCTCCTCACGTCACCGGGCTCTCTGGCTGAGTGTCTGTGGTCCCCCACCCACCCCCCTCCCCATGGCAGTCACAGAAAGGGAGCTGCTCTCGTCTCACCTGGAGGAGTTGGTGTACCCCCTTCCTGCAGTGAGATGCTCAGCTTCCCCATCACCCTCCACACACATTCATAAAACACACATGCACAACTGCAACACTTAAGAGGCTTTTAGATAGGTACCTGGAGTGAATGGCTTGGAGGATTACGGGTCAAACACAGGCAATGGGGATTAGCAGGGAGGAGACTGAGGTCAGCATTAAACAGTTAGGCAGAAGGTTCTGTCTCTATGCTTTATGATTCTATGATTCTATCCAGTCTCTCACACACGCGGACACACTCCACACACACATGCACCACACACATATACACACGCACACACCCACACACACATGCATCACACATACACACGCACCACACACATGCATCACACATACACACACCCACACACACATACATCACACACACACGCACCACACACATGCATCACACATACACACGCACCACACACATGCATCACACATACACACACCCACACACACATGCATCATACATACACATGCACCACACATACACATGCACCACACACACACACACACACACACACACAGAGTCTCCACTCGCTCAATCAGAGAGCCCTACTCTAATCTCATGACCATCACCCCCCACCAGTTGAAACCATGCAATATATTTGTATATACAAAAATATCCAATGCAAAAAGCAGCTTAAGCCCTTGTTCATAAATGGCTTTATATGCAGTGGGACAACAAAGTGATCATTGGCCTATGAATCAACCCCTTCTCCCACATCCTTCACATTGCAGTAAAATTCCTGGGCAAAAACATCCTGTTCGTATAATATTCACTATAAACAGGGCACAGGTACAAGTGAGTGAATCTCAAAATCTTCCTATAAACCCCACACTCCAATAACAATTATTACAATAAATAGCCTCACATTCCAGCAGCAGAGCTGGTTTAAGCCCAACAGCAAGTACAAGCCCATGGTGCATCTTGGACAAGTGAGAAAATGCACCAGCACAAGATAATACAGTAAGCCTCCACTGATCCACAACTCCTGGGATCTGGCTCTGCCAAACTAGCAGATTTCCTGATGATTGGTTGCTCCTCTTATTAACGGAACGTGCCTTCGTTTCACTTTTTTACTTTACATAGACATGTAAAGATATGGTAAAATATAAAAGGAACAGGATATACAAGCACTCTGAATCCTGGTTCTGACTCAGTCTGCACTGCCCACTTGTGCTCTGGATCCCCGCTCACACTCTGGATTAGTGAGAGAGCCCCCCTCTGAACTGTCAGAATTTCCCAAAAGAATCTGATACCAAACGTACAGAAGTTGCATGGTTCCAATCAAACCCCAATATCTGAAATATGTAAAGCAAAACCATGTATGTCACAACAAATACATTTTAGAATATTAACTACATCTATTGTGATTAAATGGTAACACATCTAGAGTTGGTAATACAATGCCTCTTACAACACACAACAAGAATTTCAGACTTACATAATAAGTGGATTTGAGTGCTTTAATCAGTAAACAGATGTCTCATAGTGACTGTGAAAGCTGGATATTAATTCAATACTAGCTGAGTGTCAAGGGGATGTTGGCAGAGCATATTAAAATCAGGCAATAAATACAAAGAGACAAACAGAATGAAAGAGAAAGAATGTAGGCCTGAAGCTTCGGAAACACTTTGCACTTGAGAAGGCTTGTGTACAGTTGGATTAGGTTATTGTTAGTGTCAGCCCTGTCTATGGCATTCAGCGACACCAAGAGATTTATTAAAAAAAGGAGGCTGCCTGGATAGACCAGTCACAGACAAGAGATTCCATGACCTGCTTGATTTTCCCAGGCTAGTTGACACAATGAAGTTGTACATCTTTCCCAGTATTCTCCTGTGTGAGGAAAACTTCCATTCTGCAGCTTTGGGGGAGGGGTGGAGATCTACAACTCTATTAACTGCAACAATGTTTTCACTTGACATGTGAATGAAAGGGAGGAAAGAAAAAATGATACTCTGTGCAGTGTGATTGATAAAATACGTGATTTGTGCTGGTGTGCAATTTGCAAATTTTGATCATGAAATGACAGGATACATTATTTGACAGGGTTTGTCAGTGGGTGCCAGTGAACCCCTGGTTGTGGGGGAACCTCAGAGCATTCACAATAACTTTGTTGTTCTCAACCTGCCTCAGCCACGCATCTCAACCATCTCCGAGCTGTGATGTCCAGCCTACTGTTGTTCATAAATGTTAATCACTCTATGAGGTTTGACAGAGCAAAGGATTAATAATGTTTTGAAATTTATGTAAATGAAGGTAATGAAATTCACCCTATGGTTTGTAGAATAATGGAGCAAAAAAACAAAATGCTGCAGGAACTCAGCAGGTCAGGCAGCATCTCTGGAGGGTTCCTGAAATTCTCACCTGCTTTACGAAGACCACACTCTTGTACATATCAGGCTGATTGTGAGAAGTTGGCAGTGAATTGATTGGGTCTCCTGCACGCAGATGTCTCTCTTTTTCACGCGAGCTTTGAGCGCACGTGTTTTGGTCTTGGCGGACCTGCTTCATAGCTCCTTCACTGTAAGTTGCTGGCGTGCACCCTTACTAACGTGGCCTGATAAAAACATTTAATCCTGGTACTCCAGTAACTTTCTTGCTCTGCACATATGTAACATTTTGACAAGGATCAAAGCAAGAAGGGCCTCTCTGCCCCAAGCACCCAATCCATTTTGGGCCGCAGCAATGGCAAAACCGAGCTCTGGAACGTAGCTGCAATGGAAGACTCCCTTCCTGGACTAGGTAGGGCTCCTAGCAGTTGTAACACCAGTGGCAAAGCTGGAGGGAGGAATGAACCTCAAGCTGCACCGCATGAACTTGGGAGAACTCAGATGGACATACTTCAATGCACTGCACCTATAGAACGAAACTGAACTGACAGACACATCTGAGGCTTTGGACAAGGTTTACGAGATGCAGGGCAATGTATTTATGGTACACTTCAGGTTCTCACAGTTGTGACAGAGCTCCAGCGAGAACGTAGGTGATTTCATCACCAGACTGAGCCAGCAACGCAGGAATGTAAGTACAAAGATATTCCCCCCAAGCAAATTCAAAGAAGCGATACTCATCCAAGGGTTGATTATTGGAATCCAAGACCAGACAAAGAGAGGCCATGCACAGATTCAGCCACCCCAGTGCCACTGGTTTAGGCATTACTGGAGCAAGAGCCTGCTCTTGAAAACCTCAATACTTGCGGTAACAGATTCCAACCCACTGCCTACCATGTCCACAGAGGCCACGTCCGTCTCTACAAAGACGCTTTCTCTGTGGGGAAAGTCAAGTCCAGTGATCTGATTGCAAGCATCAAAAGACAGCCTGCTGGTTCTGTCAGAAGGTAGGGCATCTCATCAAGGTATGCCTTGCTAAGTATGCACCATGAGAAAATGGCAGAATGCAACCACTATCTCCACGCAAAGAGGCGGCTGGGGTGAAGAAGTGGCCATTATTTTCCAAGCCTATGTCTTGGGCCACTGAAACTAGCCTCCTTACCTGCTCATAATCACAGTTGGCAACTAGACCATGAGACTTGAGCCAGATTCCAAAATTCCGACCACCAAACTTGTTATTCACCAAGGGGATCTGTTTCACTTACTTTTGCATCTGGTTAAGGGAGGCCGACAGCTTAATTTGCTGGGCAGAGATCAGATTAAAAAGATGCCATCAGTGTTGTCCAGCATGAACTATACTGGGGGGGGTACCCTGCATTGAATTCTCCATTACAAAAGCACTGATGGGTTCTCCAAGCTTCCACTTTGTGTTAAAGAGAACTGCCTGCCAACACGTTACAAGGCCCACCCAGTGCTGTTTGCGGTGGCCCCAAAGGTCCAAGAAGAACTTGATCAACTACAGGGAGCAGAACTCCTACAGCCAGCTTGTCTAGGAGATACGATATGCACACCAGGCCATGAAAGTTTGATGCCAGAGACAAAGTTTCCATGTACATCTCGCACGAGGAAAACGGGCTACTGGCTGTTGACTGACATTGTCACAGTCAAGTAGCAGAGCTGGAGCTGACATGTGGACAAATTGTTAGACAACATTTGGTTCATGTACACCAGCGAATTGACGGGGGACCCAGGGACGTTACAGAAGCTTCCCCTGCTGACGAAGCCAGCATCCCAGCAGATGAACCAATGGATGTTTCACTAAGAGATTCACAGCCCACTGCCCTCAGCCTCAGCTAACCAGGAAGGCACAGAGGGGGAGGCTGCCCCACACCCCCACCGCGGAAGTCCATGAGGTTGCGCCGGCTAGTTGTCTGCTACCGAGTGGGACAGGCTTTTCATAATTGTTCTCAGTTTACCTCACTTCCTTCCTTCCTTTGCTCTGCCTACCTATGAGGGAGGGGGAGGGGAGGGATGTACGGTGGCAAGCATGAATGATCATGCAGTGAATCAAATGGGCCTCCTGCGCGTGGCGGGCTCTCTGCTTTTGCGGGGGTTTTCGAGTGCGCGTGTTTTATCTTGGTGAGCCTGGCTCATCGCTCCTGCGCTGTAAGCTGCTCAGCTTGTATCATTACTCATATGACATTTAATCCATTGTTGTTTTTGCTCAGCATTGACATTACGATCATCCCAGTTCCTAGCAAAGGTCACGTGGATTAATGACTAGAGCCTGGTGACACTGCCACCCACCATCAGGAAGTGCCTCGGAGGGCTGGTCTTTGCATGCGTCAGTTCCAGTATCCCAGACCACCTCGACCCACTGCCATTTGACCACCACCAAAACAGGTCAATAATGGATGTCACATGCCTGGCCTTATACCCATTTCTGGAGCTAGTAGAAGGTAAAGGCACCTACATTGGACCATTGTTTATTGACTATATGTAACACCTGTGTAGCATCAGTCTTATCACATATGACTAGTCACTGCACTCTTTGAGAAAATGGAATTACACTAGGTGCTAGTAGGGCATCAGAGGGATGCAGGTACCTGAAGGAGGCAGTAAATAGAAACCACACAATTCTGGAGGTCATGTTTTCTTTATAAGAAGAAAAAAACAATATTTGCAAAATATTTACATGAGCCAGAAGAATTCCAAAATTCCTACGTTCTGTTTAGGTTCCAAATCTTAGATATCAAACCAAAACAAATTCCTTTTTAATTAGAATCAGAGAGATTACTTTATTATTCTAATCTCTCTAACTAAATAGATCTAGTGTTATTCCTTAATTAAAAGTTTACAGACTAAACTTGCCTTTTTACTTATCCCTAGTTAGTTCGTAAACCAAATATAATTCCGATTCTCAGGTATTATAGCTAACTTCAGTTTCAGTTCTAGGCAGTAAATCAACAAGTTGAAATTCAAATTTAAAAATTATATATACACAGTTTAACTCCTTTCTCGATAATTCGCCAACATCACAACTTTTAAATAAAGTGAATCTCATTCAGTCACTTATCAAAGTCTTTGCAAAAATAATCAATTCTTGCAGAAAATCAAATTCAGATTCTTCGAATGAAAATAAACTTACACATCCAACCATATTAAGTCCTCTGCCTCATTACGCATTTCGTTCCCGCGCTGGTTCTTCAGCTTGGGTGGCTCACCATCTTCTTTCTTAGTTTGTTGGAATGAAATAGTTTATCATCCACAGGAAGTCAATTCACAAACTTGTATAAAAACTTGACCAAATCCCTTGGTTTGATTTTACAGAACTAATTCCCAGCTACACAGTAGGGATTTTGGACATTCATCTCTGCCGATATTACCTCGTTATAGCTGCTGCGTGTTATAGCCATAGATTCAATAAATCTCTTATTGTTATTGTCCCTCCTCCAGGGGTTTCACCATGAGGTTTTCAAGTTAGTAGGGTAAAGATACTACTAATTCCACTCTTAACAGTTCACGTCTTCAGCTTCTAATCGTTGCTGCGTTTCTCTCCTTGTCCATCATGTATCCACCCCACCTTGTCCACTCCCATAGCGTTTTGTTCAAATTCTCTTTTTTTTAATTGGTAAACCTTGTTTTTATCCCTCCACAGGGAGAACTTTCTAACATTAACACATTGAGTTTAATTAACTTGGGTTACATATAGCTCTGCCTTCTGTAATTCCAAGCAAACTCATCACCAAACACCAAGACCTGGGAATCAAAACTTGCATCTATATCTGGATCCTTGACTTCCTGATTAGCAGCCCACTGTCAGTAAGTATAGGGAACAACACTGGTGCACTGATCCACAAGGCTGCGTCCTCTCTACCCGCATGACTGCATGGTCGTATTTTACTCTAACTCCATCTACGTTTGTGGATGATACCATTATAGTGGGGTATATTTAAAATAACAATGAGTCAGGGTAAGGGAAGGAGATAGCATGGTAACACAGTGTCATGACAACAACCTTTCCCTCAATGTCAGCAACACAAAAGAGCTGGTCGTTAACTTCGAGGGGGTGGGGCGGTACACATACTTCTGTCTACAGTGCTGACGTCGAGAGGGTTGACAGCCTCAAGTTCCTAGGAGTGAGCATCACCAATTGCCTTTCCTCATCCAAATGTGCAAATACCACAGCCAAGAAACCTCAGCGACCCCTCTATTTCCTCAGGAGGCTACAGAAATCTGACATGCCCGCATCGACCCTCACCGATTTTTACCAATGCAGCAAAGGAAACATCCGATCTGAATGCACAGCTCAGCATGGCAAGAGTTGTGGAGGCAGCTCTGCACTTCACAGGAACCAGCCTCCATTCCATAGGCCCCATACTCCTTCTTGCCTTAGTGAAGCAATCAGCACAATCAAAGACCCTAGCCACTCCAAGCATTCTCCCTTCTCCCCTCTCGCATCGGGCAGAAGATACAAGAGCCTGAAAGCACACACCACCATGCTCAGGGACAGCGTCTACCCCACCATTATAAGACCTTTGAATGGTTCCTTAGTATGATAAGGATGGGCACTCGATCTCCCAATCTACCTTGTTATAACTACTTGCATTGCAGTTTCTCTGTAACTATTACTCTTCAGTTTGCTACTGTCTAACTGCTACCCCAATGCGCTGTGTAGTGAATTGATCATTGTCAACAATGTGCAAAACAAATTTCTCACTGTGCCTCAGTACATGTGACTATATGTATATAACCAATTCCGAAATGGACAACTGCATTTTGAGCTAAGACCTATCATCCAGATACTTGAAGCGTCAACTGCTAACTGCCCTCTGCTCATGCTGCTTGACCCACTGAGTTTCAGCATTTTGTACTTTTACTTCTCCAGATTCCAGCAACTCCAGTAGTCTCTTGTGTTCCCATAGTAATATACTGCAACTCTCTTCAAAGTGAACAGTTGCGATAACTTTATCAGCAAACAAAACTGAACACAGGCACACATAGAGAGAGCAGTATTTGAGTGACATTTTAATAGAAGAGTTACTGAATGAGACAGAATTAGGAAGGGGTGAAGCCATGGTGTAACTGGGCATCAGATTTTGAACTTTTAAATGAAGGCATTGCTTTACCCAGGGACAATAT
Organism: Hypanus sabinus; assembly: GCF_030144855.1. Lineage (NCBI taxonomy): Eukaryota > Metazoa > Chordata > Chondrichthyes > Myliobatiformes > Dasyatidae > Hypanus > Hypanus sabinus. The sequence goes on from NC_082720.1 coordinate 21,787,503, forward strand.
AGATTATCTATGTAGGTCATGGGTGAAAAAGGCTTGGAACAGGTCAGTCAATGCTTTGATGGCCTCACCTTTACAGAAAATAGAACAATAAACTCTAGCCTGAAGCATCTTGAGGTAACGAAAGCATGGAAGGAAATTTTAACGGCAGGTAAACTGGACAGGGATGGAGATAAGGCTGGGGAAAATAGTGGAGAATAGTTTAACAAGATGGTTGGCTACAGAAGGACATTTGAATTATCTTTCTAGATTGATGAGCAATTTCTGCAAATAAAAGCATGACATTACCTAACGTAGTCCATCACAAATGACGGAGACTGGTTCCTACAGCAGACTAGTTCCTATTGTTCCTACAGCAATTCATCCATTGGACAAGTCGGCAGAAATAATTCACCAATGGACAGAGACCGATTAGGAGGATTCGGTTTGGCTTTCCGCATGGCACTCTTTTAGTATTCTTTGATGAGGCAACCAAAAGGGCAGATGAGGGTAGGGCAGATTATCTTGTCGAATTGGAGTTTAGCTAGGCCTGATTTAGCATGGTAAGCTAGTCTGGAAGGTTTTGTCCCGTGAAATCAAGATGATTAGTTATGTGGATTCAAAACTAGCTTTGAGGTAGGAAGCATAGGGTGGCAATTGAAGGGTTCTTCTCAGAATGGAGGCAAGTGACTAGTGGTGTGCAGCAAGGGATGGTATTGGGAACCTAGTTATTTATATAACTGATTTGGATTTGTATATGCAAGGGTTTATCAGCAAGTTTGCAGATGACATGAAGTTTAGATGAGCTGTTTTGTTGATAGTGAAGAAGATTATCATGGATTACAGGGGGATCTTGATCAGTTCAGGAACTGGGCCAGAAAGTGGCAAGTGGTTTTTCAAAGCAACTAAATGTGAGGGGGTACATTTTGGAAAGTCAGACCTGAGTAGGACTTATGCAATGAATGGTAAGGTGCTAAGAAATATGGGAGTACAGCAGCTTCTCCACTTCCTAAGAAGATTGAAGCAAGCAAGGCTCCACCCTCCCCAGCTTAACTGTGTTTTACAGGAGCACCATTGACAGCATCCTGACAAGTTGCATCTCCATCTGATATGGGAGCAGTCGAGCATTGGACCAGAAGTCTCTACAAAGATCTGTGAGAACAGCTAAGAGGATCATATGGGTCTCCCACTGAGAACATTTATCAGGAGCAAGGCGTTCACAGGGCCCTTAGTATTATTACCGATCCTACCCATCCATCCAGCATCTCTTTGACTTTCCATCATTAGGCAATATTTAATATTAATGCATTTTAGTTTGTTATTCATGTGTGATTCATTTGTAGATTTTATCCTTACCTTCATAAATTATCATGCGCTATGTGTAATACTGTGCTTTACCCCCTGGTTCGGAGAAATGTTGTCTTGTTTCTATATACATTATAAACATGTACATAGTTAAATGACAATAAACTTGACTTGACAATTGTATAGTTTGTTAAAAGTGGCATCACAGGTAAACAGGGTGGTGAAAAAGATATTAGCATGCTAGCCTTCATCACCCAGGGCATTGAGTATAACCTCATGTTGCTTTTGTATAAGGGGTTGGTGATTTATGAGCATGTTGCCAGGACTAGAGGTCCTGTGTTACAGGGAGAGGTTGGCCAAGCTAAGTCTTCACTGCTTTGAGCGTGGGGAAATGAGGGGTGACCTTATAGAAGTAATTAAAATTATGAGAGGCATAGAAAAGGTGAATGTTAGCTGTCTTTTCCCCAGGGCAGGGGAGTCCAAAACTCGGGTGAGAGGGGAAAGTTTTAAAAGAGACCTGAGGGGCAACTTTTTCACAGAGAGGGTGAGGGTATATAGAGTAATCTGCCAGATGAAGTGGTTGAGGCAGGTGCAATAATACGTATGTGGACAGAGGGACCTGGAGGAACATGGGTTGAAAGCAGGACATTGGGACCAGCTAGGGCAATGTGGTCAGTGTTGGCTCATTTGGCCATTGGACATTTATCCATGCTGAACTGCTGTCTGACTCCTACTGAACTCATTGGAGGAAGTGGAAGTGAATGATGCTTGATGTTCTGTAAATCAATGTCTTGACACCAATGTGTGTCCCCTTTCCAACAATGTGCAATGAAAATATCCTTCCAGATGTTCTTTCAATGAGAAAAGGAACTGGCTAGCAATAGGCTTCATTAATACATCCTTCACTGTCATCCCATCAGAGTCAGAAGAACGAGCAGCTAACAGTGAGACAGAGACTGAGAAGTGGTTAGCACATTGCTTTACAGTAGCAGCAACCCAATTCAATTCCCACCACTGCCTGTAAGAAACCTGTACGTTCTCCCTGTGACCACGTGGGTTCCTCCTGGGTGCTCCAGTTTCCTCTCACAGTCCGAAGATGTTACGATTGGTAGGTTAATTGATCAATGCAAATTGTCCTGTGATTAGGCTAGGAATAAATTTGGGTGTTGCTGAGCAGTTTTGCTCAAAGGGCCAGAAGGGCCTAATCTACACAGTTTGTGGATAAAAATTTAAAAAAGGAATGACTCTACAAAGGAAAATATTTTTATAAATTTGATCATGAGCGGAGGAATAGTCTTTCCAAATGTTCCTTTGATAAGATTGCTCTTTGAAAAAAAATACAAACCATCTTGAATGTCCATGAAAAGTAAGGAACTTTAAAAATTCAATCTAAACACCTTTGCTAGGATCGTACTGAACATTGGCTGTGATGGAAGACAGTTGAATGTATTCTCGACTTCCCCAGTTTTCATCGCAATATACAGTGGACTGACTCTGATGTATCATTGGCTCTTGTGACTGTGGATAACTCCTGTTCTGACACATTTCTAGCTTGTTGGAAGGACGCTGGGGTGTTCAGCTAGTGAAAAGCAACAGAACAGCATTATCAGTAAGAAATTTTGCACGTAGTGAGTAGGAATCTTTCTGTTTAAGTAATTTAAGCAATTTGCAGATGGTGTCTGGTGTCAGGAAAGCTCTGATGCCCAGCAATAACACTACAATTTTTCATTGCTATAAAGGAAACATCCTATATATCACAACAGTACATCAATTATATGATGAATATTGGCATGCAAGTTCAAAAACAACTCATTATCTTTGCTACAGTCTGAAATGGAAAAGTAGCGTAAGGCTTTAGGAGTTATACTTACTGGGATTGTAGTTGCAGTTTGAATGACACAACTTTGGTGCGTGCCTGCCTTCCTCGGGTACTATAGTTCCAATGATATTTTTAGACGCATCTGCAGCCTCAGATTCTGGAACGAACACTGGGACTTGAATATGTTTATTTTATGAATAGAGGCCTCTCAGAGAAAGTTGATGTTTCTTATTCATCCCTGGTATCCCGTGAGTTTTTTCTTAGTCTATGCAGTGAAGGAAGCTTGAAGAAACTTGCTAGGCCACTCTGGAGGGTATTTAAAAGTCAACCAATTTGAGTGGATTGGAGTTAGATAAAAACCAAACAAGGTAAAGGATGAAGGTTCCTTCGATGAAGGAGATGGGATAATTAATTGGATTCTGACGGCAGTCAGCAAGGGTAATTGCTACTTTCACTGACATAGGCACTATTGAACAAGTTCTCTGAATTCTTAAAATGGCTCTGCAGTCTAAATAGTATTACATTATAATATCCTTTAATGTTACATTATCACATTCTGACTACTGGTGATGGAATGCCACCTTCTACTATGAAACCATGCCGCCCTCCACTCCATAAAGTCATACTGGGAAATTACTTCGGATCTTTTGCTGATTTCCCATCAATGTAATGCCATTGGTTTTCGACTATCCCCTAATATTATCGTTTGAAGATTCCAGCTCTGCATCTTCGTTATCCATCAAAGAGCCAACATCTTAATGGGAGGAGAAAAAGAGAGAAAGAAAGAGAAAGTATTTCTAAAAAGAGAAAATGAGATATTCAAAATATGTATTAGCTTAAAAAGGTCTGGGGTTACGTTGCCCAGCCACTTTATTGTTATTCAATCAATGCAGGGTTCATGTGTGAGAACAAACTCTGTTCACCATAGTTTTGTGATGATCAGATCTGCATTCTAACTTGCTCTGAAGTGAAGGGCACACTGCTTAAGCTAATCAACATAATCTTTTCTTGATTCAGTTGAATGGCAAGTTTGCTCAGTCATGGCTGAACAGACTGAGAATGGGGGAACACTGTCTCACAAGCAGGATAAACAGCGAATCAAAGTGAGAATGCCGGGACCTCTGACTGTTCAGGCGATTCCGCTTCTCTCAATCCCCACCTCTCTTGGAGAGGAATGCTCATTAATTCCAAACAAGAATCCTGTGAGGTCTTAACTGGCAGCATCTCAAGAGCATTCCAGGCATAAAAAGAACAAAGCTGTGGTGTGCTGCAGAAAGGAATGTGTTATTACCCAGCACCGACTGGGTCTGTCAAGGAGATGCTGGGTAAACAGCTCAATCTGTTAAATGAGACACCGACCGCACTTGACAGGTAGATATACTTGCAACACCGGCTCAATTCCAGTGACACCTATTCATATCACATTTTCCTACCATATGAAGATGCCCACTGCTGAACATAACCTTAGGAGTATATATTTGGCTTGGATTGTAAAGGAAATTGGACAACAGTGAATTGACAGACAATTTTATTGCCTTCAAAAGTAAGAAAATTGACAGAGTGAAACAGGCTGCCAATCTACCATCATTTGCACTGACACACAAAGGTGAATATTTGCCCCCTGATGTATACAACCAACACTGTTCAAGTGTGAGCAACATTATTCCCTAACGCACTGCGCCTCCTCTTTCCCATTATTTACATATGAAAGCAGTGATGATCATAGCAAAGAAATCCCTCCATGTATAAAGCACCTCTTTTGGCTATATTTTGAAGTATTGGATATTGAGCTGAGTTTCCACAATGGGTTGCCTGCCATGAGTCATGAAATACAATCAACATGGTGGATCAGATTAGAATGCAACCAAAAACGCCCCAAGAGGAATGCTTCCAAGATAACCCCTCCTGCCCTGTATCCACATCAGTCTCCCACTCCCTCAACCCATCTACCCCACCCTAATCTTAAATCATGTACAACTGATTTTGCGGCTTAATCTGGACTCAGCATGTGGCCTCCAAGCCTCTCAGTTTTCTGTTGCTTCCAATTGATTTGGCTCATTGTTAAGTGCATTCAATAAGTTTTCGGATGAAGTACATTTTCTGTCATTTACCTAAGTATTCAAGACTAAAGGAGCACTAAACTCGCATATACATGTTATAGGATTGCTTGTATCTACTGATAAGTTGCCTACTATTGACTGCAATTTCTCAAAGAAGTATTTAGAAGTTAATTTCAATTGCTTTTCACAAGTCAATTTTAGAACTGGTAAAAGAGCATCCATTGTTTCTGTGTTTTATCTGAACTCATGCCCTCATATTCTATCCCCCTTCGTTCAGTCCCTTCCCACCTACATCCACAAAACTTCTCATCGCCTCGATCTCCTCAGCAACTTTCAATTCCCCGGTCCTGACCACCATATTTTTACCATAGATGTTCACTCCCTATACACTTCAATCCTCCATCAAAAGTCCTCAAAGCTCTCCACTTCTTTCTTGACAACCGAACTCCCCTCCAGCACCACCCTCCTTCATCTTACAGACCTGGTCCTCACCCTGAATAAATTTTGCTTTGGCTTCTCCCACTTTCTCCAAACTTAAGGAGCAGCCATGGGCATTTGCATGGGCCCCAGTTATGCCTGCCTCTTCACTGGCTATGTAGAACAGTCCGTGTTCGAAGCCTTCCCTGTTATACCCCCCCCCCCCAACTCTTCCTCTGCTATATTGACGACTGTATTAGTGCTGCTTCATGCACTCATGCTGAGATCATCAATTTTATCAGCCTAGCTACCCTGCCCTTAAATTCACTTGTTCCATCTCTGGCACCTCCCTCCTCTTTCTCAATCTCTCTGTCACCACCTTGGGAGACAAACTGTCAAAACAACATCTTTTATAAAACAACTGATTCCCACGGTTACCTCAACTATAATCCTTCCAACTACATCGTCTGTAAAAATGTTATTCCTTTTTCTCAGTTTCTTCACCTATGCCACATCTGTTCCCAGAATATCAGAGACGTCCTTCTTTAAAGAAAGAGGTTTCCCTTCCGCCACAATTGATGCTGCCCTCACCTGCATATCCTCCATTTCCTATACATCTGCGCTCACCCCATCTTCCTGCCACCTTCATAGCGATAGAATTTCTCGTCTTTACATACCACCCCATCAGCCTCCACATCCACCACATTATCCTCCCCAACTTGCACCATCTCCAAACGGATCCTACTACTGAACATATCTTTACCTTCCCTCCCCCCCACCACTTCCCACAGAGATCGCTCCCTTTGTGACTCCTTTGTCCATTCGTCCCTCCCCACTAATCTCCCTCCAGGCACTTATCCCTGCAAGTGGCCAAAGTGCTACACCTGCCCGTACACCTCCTCCTGAACCTCCATTCAGGGCTCCACACAGTCTTTCCAAGTGAGGCAAGACTTCACCTGCAAATCTGCAGGGGTCTTCTATTGTGTCCGGTGCTCTCAATTCAGCCTCCTCTCCATTGGTGAGACCCACTGTAAACTGGGAGACCACTTCGTCGAGCACCTCCGCTCCATTTGCCGCAAGTGGAACTGCCCAGTGGCCAAACATATTAATTCCGATTCCCATTCCCATTCTGATGTGTCAATCCATGGCCTTCCCTTGTGCCAAGATGAGGTCACCCTTAGAGTTGTGGAGCAACACCTTATATTCTGTTTGTGTACCCTCCAACCTGATGTCATGAATATCAATTTCTCCTTCAAACCCCCCACTTCCTCTGTTCCCCCACTCAGAGCTTTTCCTTTTCTCACTTGCCTATAACTTCACCCTGGGTCCCCCCCTCTTTCTCTTTCTCCTACTCTCCTTTCCTATCAGATTCCTTCTTCTCCAGCCCTTGACCTTTCCCACCTACCCGGCTTTGCCTATGACCTCCCAGCTAGCACTTTCTCCTCCCCCCACCTGGCATCTTCCCTCTTCCTTCTCAGTACTGAGGATGTGTCTCAACACCAAATGTCAACTATCTGTTCACTTCCATAGATGCCGCCTGACCTGCTGAGTTCCTCCAGCATTTTTTGTGTGTTGCAAATGATCTAGCTGTTTCATTTGGGAAAAAAGTGCAGTCTCTTAAAAAAGGTCAGGGAAATGTTGGAAGCAGGCCATTCCTTTCCGTTGCCTGCTTACCCATTGGGGTGTGATGCAAGGAAGTGGCTGATCATGGCTAATCACTGTGATTACAAGACCTCATGGTAACATTGAAGGAAGCTGCTATGAAGACATTTAGGGAAACAAAGAGGGAGATTGAATTTTGGCACATGAATTGAGTAGGAAATTAAACTAACCAAGAGTGGGGAGTCCATTTGGCCTCAAGGGCGAAAACATTTTAAAAAATAGGCAGCTTGAGTTGTTTCAAGGAGGGAAAACTGTCTGCAGATATGGGAAGGAATCCAAATTGTAATTTACTGATGAGGACTCCATTCTGATTTAGGAGATTTGGTTGAGTCAAATGATGAAACACATAATGATGCACAAGACTCTTCAAAGCAAAACCATTTGAAATGCATAGTATTTAAAAGAGGAAAAGACAAGTTAAGTGTGATTGCTGGATCTGGGCTCTTTTGGCTCACATTCTGAAGCTACTTAAAATTGAAAACTATTTTCTTTATGTACTAAAATCAACATAATCTTGGCTAGGTAATCTGCTCTTTGAATTTGCCTGCCTTGGGGCCTGGCACAGAGACAAACGTGATAATAATCAAGCTTTGTCTTGTCAATGTAGCAAACATATCCAGTTCAGTTTACTGAAGCTCCGTCCTGTAAAACATTTTTGCTCACAGTTTAACATGATGTATCTGTGGTCAAATTCTTTCTTTCAGACATTGGATGAACTCAGTACAGTACTAACTTATTGGTCCTGCCAAATAACCTAATGAAAGCAACTGGATGTTGCTAATTTATAGTCTGATCAATGGAGTCTCTATTGTATAGACTGAAAGAGCCACTGGTATTTTACACAATTTATATTAGGCTTGAAAGGCAGATTTTTATTTAATTCTGGAAATTACAACAATTAAAGTATTAACGTTGTCTTTTGGTGGGACAGGCAGAAATTGATCAGTTACTGAGTTCAGAGTTACTGTTCCACTTCAGAAATTTTTAAATTTTTCAGCATTCAAGTTGCAATTTTGGCCATTTCAGATATTTTCCTTCCCAATGGTGGAGTTAGCTAGATGAAGTTATAACAAACTGATATCTCCTTATCCTTTCAATCTTATTCCAGAAGGCTAAATTTTCACCTTTGCCACCTGAGACAAAGTCTGACAGAGTGAATGACAGGCACTGCATGTAACCTATCTGGGTTTTGTTTCACTGAAATAGACTGGATGAAAATTAAGTAGGTTCTTTAATAGGTGCAAGACTCAGCCTATTTACCACACAGGTAGTGAAGACAAAGCTACTTTTCATGCCTCAGTCTTTTGTATTGCCATTTTTATTAAAGCCAACTCTTAGCTATAGGCCAGCTTTTGCTCGTTGGTTAGTTTGGCATATTTATGTGGTGGGGTGGCTGGTACCAGTGATGGAACTGGTTGAGTTTACATCTTTTGCTGCTGTGTAGGAGCCTCCATACCAGGTGGTGGTGGAACCAGTCAGAAAGCTCACCATGGTATACCTGTAGAAACTTGTTATCATCTTTGGTGGCATCCCAAGTCTCCCAAAGTATTATAACCGCTGTTGTGTCTTCTTCATAATTGCATCAATATGGATAGATCCTCTGAGATGTTGAGGTCCATGACCTTTCCGTAGGCAACCCCTCAATCAGGACTGGTCACTGTTCCCCTGATTTTCTCTTCCTGAAGACCACAATTCATTCCTTGATCTTGCTGGTGTTGAGTGCAAAGTTGTTATTGCAACACCACTCAATCAGCTAATCTACCTCATTTCTATACGCCTCCTTGTTGCCATCAGATGTTCTGCCAACAACAGTGGTCATTGCGAATTAATAGGTGGTGTTTGAGCTGTCCCTGTAGGGAGTAGAACAGTGGGCTAAGCATGCATCCTTGAGATGCACCTGTGCTGGTTGTCAGTGAGGAGCTGTTAGTACTGATCCATACTGGCTGTGATCTCCCAATGAGTAAGTCAAGGATCTGTTTGCTGAGGGCACTATGCAATCAGGAGACATGACTATCACCAACAATAACCTGGCAAACTTAATCTTGGGAAAACCAAACAGTCAAAAGTGTCCTCAAGTTTACAACTCTCTATTTAATTTGAGGCATCTGAAAGCAGGAGGTATGGAGTTGATTTCAGACAAAGGTAGTTTTTGACAAGCACCTAGGATCTGATACAGATCAGTTCATTACTACCTAGCAACTTTCTGAAACTGAACCAGACACTTTACAAACTTGGTGTCATATTAGACACCAAGCTTATTTTCAGTCCACATATCCCACTTACTGAGGCCACCTGAACATAACTTTGTACCTGCTCATTAGCTGCTGAAACTTCATCAATGCCTTTGTTATCTCTAGATTAGACAATTCCAATGGACTCATGCCCGATTTATATTGTCCTAACTTTCTGTAAACAGGATTATGTAAAACCTTGCTGTCCTTGGCATATTTGCACAGGTCTATTTGCTGTCCTTGGCCTATTTGCGTCACCCCTATGCTTGCTGACTGATGCTGGATCTATCTGAAACAATTACTTTGCTTTAAAGTTCTCATCCAAGTTTCCAAATACCCCCAAGGTTTTGCCATCTCTTTCTTTCTCCAGCCCTACGGTATAACTGCACTTTCCCAATGCACAGTTCTTGAGAATTCTTGTATTTAATTGCACTATTTGTGGCATTTGTGGCTAAGCTGCCAAGATCCCAAGCTAAAGAGTTCCCGGACAAAATTTCTCCATCTCTCTAATGCTTTTTCTTTTTCTCTGTGATCAAGTTTATGCATATCACCATTGTTATCTGATGTTCAAGACATCAATTTTTTGTTTCATAATGCTCCGGTGAAATGTCTTTAAATGTTTTTGCTCAGTTAAACATAATGTGCAAATGGAATTCCCTCCAGGAGGACCACAACCTTGTTGAGCTTTGGAGGCTTGTGTGCCTCAAGAACCTGGAGAGCTACATTGGCTGGAATCGGGGCTTTATGCGTTGGCTCTTGGTAGGATCACCCAGGCCAAACAGGTGAAAGGCCAGACTAAGAGTCTATAAACCTGTCCTCCAGGTTTCAGGGTTCAGCACAGGGCTAGCAATCCTGACTGGTCAAACAAAACTGTTATGGAAACAGCAATGAAGAATCCTTCTACATCTGAATGCGACAGTGTTCCTGAGTCTCCACCCAGGATTTGCATGAATGACAGTAAACCTGGAGGAAGCTACTGACATAATGAAGGATGCCATGAATGTCGCTGGACAGAGAGGACCTTCATTGTTGCCCTAAACATCAGTAATGTAACATGCATAAGATGAAAGAGCAAATGGAATTTTTTTAAAGAGAAAAGGAAGTTAACAATACTGAAGTGAGTCCCTTTGTTTAAATTCTCAGTCCTTGTGTTTAAGATAATTATAGTGAATGCACCTGTATCGCTGTGCAGTAAATGGAAAACCAAAATGAAAACATTGGTAAATTAAGGAAAATATAATGTTTGAGGTTAGTCATGTTTAATCCTTCTGTTTTTCTCTCACAAAACAATAATTAAAAAGATGCTTGGAGTTTGAAAAGAATCTTATAATCTGTGTTGAGTTACCCTGCCTGTTCTATTGTTCATTCAACAATTCCATTTTTATATTCTGAAATCCAAAGTGTGGATAGAGAGGGAGTTAACTGGGATCACTGCCGCTTTTTGAAAATGAACATTCATCTTGTTGTTTGAAATGTTTCTCTCCTCTCTCAAAAACAGCAAATTCACTTTAAAATGCAATTCATATTTCTCTGGATCTTTCTACAGTCAGGACCTGAAGCAGTGACTATACAAATATAAGGAACTAAAGATCCCTCCAAAATATCTAGCATGATATATCCAAATACAATGGATTCCGGTTAATTGAAACACATCAGGACCAGTACTTTTTGGCCCAATTAAGCGGCTGCCCCAATTAGGCTATGTTTCATGGAAGTAGTTAAAAAGATGTATAAAAGACAAACTACAGTTTAACTAAGTAACAAATTATGTATTTAAATGAAATGTAGAAGTAATTAAAACACTATCAATACTACCACAGAACTATAAAGCTGGGTATTAGTTCCCTTTGGTTATCGATGGACAGATCACACTGCTGTGTTCTTTTGATTAACTGGAAATGACCAAAATCAATGCAGACACGTAGGGTAGATAATCGACTGTAGATAATTCAACAATTGCATCTCCAAATCTTCATTTTCATTGTCACGTTCAATATTATTGCCAATACTTTCAAATTCTCCTTAGTTCCTTTGACATAGTGAAACCTGTGTGGATTGGTGATAACATCTCCTCCTCGCTGACGATCAACAATGGTGCACCTCAGGGGTGTGTACTTAGCCCACTGCTCTACTTTCTATATACACATGACTGTGTGGCTAGGCATAGCTCAAATACCATCTATAGATTTGCTGATGATACAACCATTGTTGGTAGAATTTCAGGTGGTGACAAGAGGGAGTACAGGAGTGAGATAGCCCAATTAGTGGAATGGTGTCGCAGCAACAACCCAGCACTCTACGTCAGTAAGACAGAAAAGCTGATTGTGAACTTCAGGAAGGGTAAGACAGAAGAACATACACTAATCCCCATAGAGGGATCTGAAGTGGAGAGAGTGAGCAGTTTCAAGTTCCTGGGTGTCAAAATCTCTGAAGATCTAACCTGGTCCCAACATATCAATGCAGTTATAAAGAAGGCAAAGCAGCAACTATACTTCATTAGGAGTTTGAAGAGATTTGGTATGTCAACAAATACACTCAAAAACTTCTACAGATGTACCGTGGAGAGAATTCTGACAGGCTGCATCATTGTCTGGTATGGGAGGTTGGGGGGAGCACAGGACCAGAAGTAGCTGCAGAAGGTTGTAAAGTTAGTCAGCTCCATCTTGGGTGCTGGCCTACAAAATACCCAGGACATCTTCAGGGAGCGGTGTCTCAGAAAGGCAGTGTCCATTATTAAGGACCTCCAGCACCCAGGGCATGCCCTTTTCTCACTGCTATCATCAGATAGGAGGTACAGAAGCCTGAAGGCACACACTCAGTAATTCAGGAACAGCTTCTTCCCCTCTGCCATCTGATTCCTAAATAGACGTTGAACCCTTGGACACTACCTCACTTTTTTAATATATAGTATTTCTGGTTTTTGCACTATTTTTAATCTATTCTATATATGTATACTGTAATTGATTTACTTATTTACTTATTATTATTTTTTCTTCTATATTATGTATCACATTGAACTACTGCTGCTAAGTTCACAAATTTCATGACACACATACAGGTGGTAATAAACCTGATTCTGATTCTTAAATCATTTCATTTTCACTCCCAGATGCTTCTGTCAGCTCCAAGCCTGATAGCTTGAAACCGAAGTGAGCAAAGCAGTTCTGAAATTTTTTACAGCTTATTCCTCTCCAACTAGCAGTGATAAAAATCACTGCTTTTTGAACACGAGCTCATATAGCTGGCGTTATTTCTAAACCGCTTGCTCTAAGCACAACGTCATGTCAAACGGCCAAGAAAGTGCATGCATCTGACGCTCGTTAGAAACTGTTCAGCAGAAGTCGCTGCCCGAATTAAACAACATAGTCTCCTAAATAAATGTAGGGAATTCTGGCTGTTTACTTGATTAGTTTTTGTTCTTTAAGAGTTGTCCCAAATAAGCTGCTGCCCCAATTAACTGATGGCCAAATTAAGCAGAATCCATCGTATTTATAAATCCATTGAAGATTACGGACCAATTGTAGGAAAATGGGGCAGGTACAGGAAAGCATAGTGGCCAACATGGGCATGGTGAGCAGAAAGAGCTGTTTCTTATTGATATGACTCTATGACCTATTTGCTTAAACTTACAGCTATGTACTACATACATAATGAGTCAGAAATGCTGCCAACATTATTCTTAGTTCTGGGTTTTTTTGTAACAGAAGATTTAAGTAAGTAACTTCTATTTCAATTGCTTCTTTAAGAACACAAGAAATAGGAGGGACACCTTCAAAAGGGTGAAATTGTGGTGGCACAGCTCGATGGATACGAATAAATATTCCCCTTTCAGCTGAGAATCACATCTGCATCCAAGGTCCGTACAGTTAATAAAGATGTTTTAATACGATTGAACCATCTATCACTGCTTAATCCCAATGGAAATAGTGCCGATTACGGCCATAATATCCTCGCTAGGAGGACTCCTCGTTAGAAACATGGCTGTAGCTCGTGGCTGCAAGTGAGTTTTTGACTACCATTACTGACTATCTTATTAGCAAACATGCAGTCTCTGGTCTATGAAATTGACGATCTCAGAACCAGCGGTACTACATCAGAGAGACATTAGGACAGGATGTGTCCTCTGCTTCACGGAATCCTGGTTAACCCCTTCCCTATCAGATGGAGCAATTTGAATAGACGGGTTCACAATACATCCTCAAGACAGGTCAGTCAAGTCTCTAAAAAGCAGAGGTGGAGGTGTATGTCTAATGATCAACTCCTCGTGGTGTACCTCATCGGTAATGTCCCAATTTTGCTCACCAGATCTGGAATATTTCGCAAGTAAGTGCCAACCATTTTACCAGCATGAGATATTTTAGTGACTTCTTTGGTAGCGGTGTACATTCCACCTCAGGCCAATGTCAAACACGCTCTAGATGATCTGAGTCATGCCATCAACATGCATGAAACAGCGCACCCTAACACCTTCACCACCATTTTGGGGGAATTTAACCAGCCTGTTTGAAAAAGTCACTAAATAATTATATTCAACAAATTACTTGTAGTACCCGGGGAAACAACACACTGGACCACTGTTGCACCACCAACAAGAATGCCTACCATACTATTCCACACACCCACTTCGGAAAAGATTGATCACCTGGCTGTACTTCTACTCCCTGAGTACAGGCAGAGACTGAAGCGCGCAGCACCAGTAGTGAAGACCAAGAAGGTCTGGACAAGGGAAGCACAGGAGCGCCTACAGGACTGCTTTGAATCGGTGGACAGGACTGGATTCAGGGATTCATCTTCAAATCTGAATGAGTATGCTGCAGTGGTTAACAACTTCATAAAAACCTGTGAAAAGTCATTGGATATTCTCAAACCAAAAGCCGTGGATGAAACAGAAGGTTCATCATCTGCTGATCTGTGGTATTTATCCCACAGATAAAATGTGGTATTTATGTGGTACTTGTTCCATCCCTTCCCACCGATCTCCCTCCTGGCACTTATCCTTGTAAACGGAACAAGTGCTACACCTGCCCTTACACTTCCTCCCTCACCACCATTCAGGGCCCCAGACAGTCCTTCCAGGTGAGGTGACACTTCACCTGTGAGTCGGCTGGTGTGGTATACTGCGTCCGGTGCTCCGGGTGTGGCCTTTTATATATCGGTGAGACCCGACGCAGACTGGGAGACCGTTTCGTGGAACACCTACGCTTGGTCCGCCAGAAAAAGCAGGATCTCCCAGTGGCCACACGTTTTAATTCCACATCCCATTCCCATTCTGATATGTCTATCCATGGCCTCCTCCGTTGTCAAAATGAATCCAAACTCAGGTTGGAGGAACAACAGCTTATATACCAGCTGGGTAGCCTCCAACCTGATGGCATGAACATTGACTTCTCTAACTTCTGTTAATGCCCCTCCTCCCCTTCTTACCCCATCCCTGACAAACTTAGTTGTTTGCCTGTTCTCCATCTCCCTCTGGTGCTCCCCCCCCCCCACCCTTTCTTTCTTCCGGCCTCCCGTCCCATGATCCTTTCCCTTCTCCAGCTCTGTATCACTTTCGCCAATCACCTTTCCAGCTCTTCGCTTCATCCCACCCCCTCCGGGCTACTCCCCCTCCCCCCCACTACTTTCAAATCTCTTACTATCTTTCCTTTCGGTTAGTCCTGACGAAGGATCTCGGCCCGAAACGTCGACATCGCTTCTCCCTATAGATGCTGCCTAGTCTGCTGTGTTCTATCAGCATTTTGTGTGTGTTGTTGTTTGAATTTCCAGCAACTGCAGATTTTCTCATGTTTGCTCTGTGGTATTTAAGTGTAATGACCCAAGTCCGTACAAAGAACACAGGTATGACTTGCGTAGGGCTATTTCAATAGTGAAGAAACAATTCTGAGCAAGGTTGGAGGCAACATCGGATGCACAGTAACTCTGGCAGGGTTTACAGGACATTACTTCCTACAAAGTGAAACTCAATAGCATGAATGTCAGCGATGCTCAATGCTTCACGACCAGAGCTCAATGCCTTCTGTGCCTGCTTTGAGAAGGAGAATATAACTGCAGCTGTGAAAATCCCTGCTGCACCCAGTGACCCTGTGATCTCTGTCAGAGGCTGATGTCAGGCTGTCTTTCAGGAGGGTGGACTCTCATAAGGCAGCAGATCCTGATGGAGTACCTGGTAAGGCTCTGAAAACGTGTGCCAACCAACTGGCAGCTATCTTCAAGGACATTTTGAACCTCTCATTGCTACAGCTAGATGCTCCCTCCTACTGCAAAAGGGCACTATTATACCGGTGCCTAGGAAGAGTAGTGTGAGCTGTCTTAGTGATTATCGCCCAGTAACATTCACATACACAGTGATGAAATGCTGTGAGAGGTTGGTCTTGGCTAGAATCAACTCCTGTCTCAGCAAGGACCTGGACCCACTGCAACTTGCCTATTGTCACAAGAGGTTTACCGCAGATACAATCTCAATGACTCTTCACATGACCTTAATCACCCAAACAATACAAACACCTACATTGACTACAGCTCTGCCTTTAACTCCATCATTCCCACAATTCTGATTGATAAGTTACAGAACCTGGGTCTCTGTACCTCCCTCTGCAATTGGACCCTCTACTTCCCAACTGGAAAACCACAACCTGTGAGGATTGGTATTAGTAACTCCTCCTCAATGGCAATCAACACTGGTGCACCTCAGGGATGTGTGCTTAGCCCACTGCTCTACCGTCTCTACCATCTGTATACCCATGACTATGAGGCTGGGCATAGCTAAAATACCACCTACAAATTTGCTGATGATACAACCATTGTTGGCAAAATCTCAGGTGGAGACGAGAGGGTGTATAGGAATGAGATATATCAACTAGTTGAGTGATGTCGTAGCAACAACCTTGCACTCAGTGTCAGTAAGACCAAAGAACTGAATGTGGACTTCAGTACAGGCAGAATGAGGGAATACAAACCAATTCTCTTAGAGGGATCAGAAACGGAGAGAGTGAGCAATTTCAAGTCCCTGGGTGTCCAAGATCTCTGAGGACCTAACCTAGTCCCAACATATTGATTCAACTATAAAGAAGGGAAGACAGGGGCAATATTTCATTAGGATTTTGAGGAGATTTGGTTTGTCACCAAAGATACTCAGAAACTTTTACAGATGTACGGTGGAGAGCATTCTGACACATTGCATCAATGTCTGGTATGGGGGGGGGGGTGCTACTGCACAGGATCAAAAGAAATTACAGAAAGTTGTAAAATCTTCAAGGAGCAGTAAGTCAGAAAGGCAGCGTCCATCATTAAAGACCCTCAGCACCCAGGGCATGCCCTTTTCTCACTGTTACTATCAGGTAGGAGGTACAGAAACGTGAAGGCACACACTCAGCGATTCAGGAACAGTTTCTTCCCCTCTGCCATCCATTTACTAAATGGACATTGAACGCATGAACACTACCTCACTGTTATTATTTCTGTTTTTGCAATATTTTTGAATTTAACTATTTAATATGCATATACATAGTCACTGTAATTTATTTATTTTTCTATATTGTCATGAATTACATTGTACTGCTGCCGCTAAGTTAAGAAATTTCACGACATATGCCCGTGATATTAAACCTGATTCTGATTCTGATTCTAAATTCACCTTCTCACCCAACCACCGTCTGTCTCTTCAGTCCCTCAGATACTACAATTCATTCAGTCTCAGTCGAAAGTGTAATCAGGGAACTCAGGATTCACAGCTTAGCTCACGAGTCCCTGATGTTGAACATTTCAAAGATTTGTCTCTCCCTTAATGAAGAAATACCTTCTTCTTAGTAGATATCAGTCCCCTTATCCTGCAAGTCAGTGTCCTATTTCTGTTCTCTCCACATAAGAGAAACAACCTGTATCCAATAATTCATCCTGTCCGTCTCCTTTTATTTTTACCTATCATTCTTCAGAGGCACAGTGGTAGAGTAAATGGCCACTGCACATTGCCCCAGTTTGTATATGATGATAGAATCTGGTGTTGCTAGGGAGAATGGAATTAATTATCGTAAATGGGTATTATCGTAAATGGGTGGTTGATATTTAGTGAGGACTCAGTGGGCTGAAGAATCTGTTTCTGTCCCCTATAGCTCTCTGACCCTAAACAACAGAATGCAAAGTCACTTCCCCCGCCCCATCCCCCATTGGCCAGTTCGTATTCGATAAAATTGTGAATCATCCAATGTCCATTTTGCCTCCCATATCATTTAGCCCCCAAATGTTCAAATCTCTGTGTTTCTGAACTTAAAATAAGATAAACAGTTGTGTATCCACTGCCCATTAACTATAGGCACCAAGAATTTACCCAGAGAATATATTTCTCAGTATCTGACCCCATATCCTGTGACCAGCTGTTTCTCCATCAGTTTGAGGGAACATGCACTGCGGATTCCCATGGGTCAATGGAGATACTATGTTTTTTGAGACTTGGAAAACGCTCTTGAGGTATTCATTTTCCCGAAAAAAAATCCACGCACAGCATGCATTATCCCACGACTTATCCGAACTTGCTACTTGGTTGGTCGATATTCCGGCTCATTTTGGTTAAAGTTATTTTTCATGTTTTATACCAAGTATGTATGGCATTTGTTAGTCTCGTGAGACCATGGATCTGCGCCTGGAAAGTCCTCTCCAGGGCGCAGGCCTGGGCAAGGTTGTATGGAAGACCAGCTGTTGCTCAAGCAGTAAGTCTCCACTCTCCATGCCACCGATGTTGTCCAAGGGAAGGGCAAGGGCCAATGCAGCTTGGCACCAGTGACGTCGCAGGAGTTGCCAGAGTGAAGTTGAAGGCAATGTCGGACTGCCTTAGGCACTCCAGCTCCGGATTTGTCCTCAGGGTTTACTCCCAAAGCAGCAGAGGTTTGACATCAGAGTTTTCCCTCTCTTAGATGGACTGCCTTCCTAGTCTGACGAGTTCCATCTACCTGATTTATACCCTACTTATACCAGGTAGGATTAAGAATATCAGTGACCTCGGTGGCTTCTTTTCTGAAGCAATAAGATGCAAAGGATCACAAGACTGTTTTAGACTTGTGATAGGAGGGTGATTGGGGATTGTCAATTAAACTGTTTTTGGTGCTATAGTTTGAGGAGCTCTTTATCAATTTAAAGGATATTTACCATCCTCCTCTGGGTATGAAGGGTGACAGTCACTTAAAGTACTTGATGTCTCATTTCACTGTGAAGAGTACTCACTGTTTAGCCGCTGCTCTTCTCAGTGTGAAATACCTTGTGTGTTGATAACCGTACTCATACCCAGACAGAATTTAAAACACATTTCATTCGTGAGTCCATGGCACTTCACTTTCAACAACGAGCAACATGCATCTCTTAAACATGCAGATGCTGGAATGTCCATAGCAACACACACAAATTGCTGGAGGAACTCAGTGGCTCTGGCAGCGTCTATGGAAATGAATAGATAGTCAACTTCTCAGATGAGACCCTTCTTCAGGATAGAGAAGGAAGGGGAAAGATGCCAGAATAAAAAGGTGGGGGGGGGGGAATGAGGCTAGCTGGAAGGTGATAGGTGAAGCCAGGTGGGTGGGAGAGGTAAAGGGCTGGAGAAGAAGGAATCTGATAGGAGAGAAGAGTGGACCATAAGAGAAAGGGGAGAAGGAGGTGACCCAAGGGGAAGTAATAGGCAGATGAGAAGAGATGGGTTAGACTGGGGAATGTGGAGGTTGGAGGGGGAGGGAGGAATATGTTTACCAGAAGAAGAAATACATATTCATGCTTTCAGGTTGGATGCTACCCAGACGGATATAGGGTGCAGCTCCTCCACCTTGAAGGTGGCCTCATCTTGCTCACCTTGGCAAAAGAGGAGGCCATCAATTGGCACTTTGGAACGGGAATGTGAATCAAAATCAGTATGTTTGACCACCAGGAAGTTCTACTTGTGGTGGATGGTGTTTCTGTGTTTTACAAAGCCGTCCACCAATTTACAACAGGGCTTGCCAATAAATCTCTTGGTGGATCTGGGGTGGGGGCTGCTTGGAGATTCAGGCAGCTTTCTCAGTTTGCAGTTCCACTTTCAGAGGTTTACAAGATAGGAGACAGCTGGTATCTTTCTTCCAGAGTCGAAATGTCCACTATTTAAGGGCATGTATTTAAGGTGAAAGGGGAACACTTGAAAGAGATGTGTGGGACGGTTTTTTACACAGAGAGTGGTGGGAGCCTGGAATGTACTACCAGGAGTAGTAGTAAAAGCAAATACAATAGAAACCCTTAGATAGGCATGTAGAGTATATATGCAAACAATGGCAGGGTATAGACCATTGCAAACAGAAAGGATTAAATTAGCTTAATTAGCTTGGCAGCATTGTGGACTGAATGGCCTGCTCTTACGTTGTCCTTTTCAAGGGTCTACGATGAGAGGTTTCTTTGAACTTAACTTTCTCACCAGCTTTCTCCAAGCCAGATATCATCAGCTTCCCATTGAAATATTTGGCTCCTGGTATTTGATTCGCAAATGGCAACGTTGGCATCTGAGCCTCAGTGGTCAATGTGAAATACCTGACCCACCGAAGGGAACTACAAAACCTCCCACCTGCATATTATACTCAATATGGGCAAATCTTATGAATCTTAACTAAAGGTTTAGTAAAGAAAGACAAAAAGAAAAGGGCCCATTTTAACTAAACAGTCAAACATGCACAAGTTGGAGCTCATCTTGACCTTCTCTGTCACTTACGCACTGGGCCTTCAGTCAACGTGAAAGCTCACACCACCTTCTGAATTTCGCTTGCAATCCATCTCGGACAAACGCGTAGTATCCTATGACCGGTTCTCCCCAGCGTCTTCTCTCTTACCTCGCCTGCCGAACCAGAAAGAAACCAAGACCAACCTTAGTGTCCCTCACCAGAGAAGCCTCCCCTCAGCTCCACCCTCCTAATGGGATGGCATTTCTCCTCATCCCTTATCTCCAACAATAATCCAAACAAGCTGAAAACAGAACTGGCTGCTTTTACAGAACTGCTAAATGAAATACATACAGCATGACAGTAAAAATATGGACCAGGGCATTACGCTTGGTATGGTCTGCGTTGTTCCTTTGAACATTGGAGGTATGCTCTGTCGATGCCAGAATGTGTGGCAACAAGTGCGGGCTGCCCCCAGCTCACCTTTGGGTGTGTTGCTTGTTCACTGTATGTTTTGATGTACATTTGATAGGTAAATCTAGATCCGAATCTGAATCTCATTGAATTTTGTGAGGTGAAATTTAGGGCTGTCCTCTGTCACATTTGTGTGAATCATGTCCAGTATCAGAATTCAAACAATCACTGACGCTGGAAATCTGAACCCTGCTGAAAATACTCGGCAAATCTGTGGTGAGAGAAGCAGAGTCAAGTTTCAGGTCAATGGCCCTTGTCCAGAGCCAGAAAGTTAATAAAGCACGTATGTATTGCATTCCAGAGGGTTGTGGAATGAAAGGTGTAGAGAGGAGGTGTGAATGAGGGGCTGGTTGTCTAGGTTACATAATTACTCTGTGCTGTCCAACTAGCAGGTGAAAGATATGAGATATCCTGTATATCAAGATGGCACCTGCATACAACACTCCTTTGATTGACGTCTTCTAGATAGATCATGAAACCATCTTTTTCACTTCCTTTATGACTTTTACATTTGTTTCTCATCTTGAATGTGATTCTGAAACTGTTGGAGCCTGTATTTTTCTGTTTGGAGATCTTTTGGGGACTTCATTGCTCTGCAGTCTCCAAGAGGATTCTGGGAGGCAGAGGCAAAGTGGCAGGCAGGCTGCAGCACGGGGAGCAGGCCGATGCTTGACTTCAACTTGTCGATTATGCTTCTGTTGTTCACCAATTAAAGCAACAAGGGTGACTGAAACGTCAAGGCAAGTGCGGAAGTTTGGAGATCGTTTGGGTTTTCCAGTGCTCTGCAGCCTCCAAGAGGACTCCGGGAGGCAGAAGTGACATGAGCGAACCTCATGAAGGGCAGGCTGAGGACGGGGTGCAAGCCAATGTTTGGCTCCATCTTGCCAATTAAAGCTTCCATTGATCACCAATTAAAGCGACAAGGGAGATTGAAGCATCGAAGCGAGTGCAGAGGGTGAGAGCCATTTACCTGTCCTTTTGATCAGCTGCTCTGTATTGGAGAGGGGAGAGGCAGCCGTTGCACCCAGAGAGTGTTGTCCAGGTTTCTTCCTGAGTTTTGAATGTGTACTTGGACTGTAAAACCCCATTTTTCAGTCTTACAGTTTTTATATTCTGTTTTATTTTTTGCCTGATCTTCTCCATTTTTTTTGTGCAGGGATGGTATTTGGGGGAGGGGGTCAATGTGCTTGATCTGTTTTGTTTTTTTTTCGCAGGGAGGGGATTTGGGGGTTGATGTGCCTGTTCCGTTTTTGTCATTTCTTTTTGCAGGAAGGTGGGATTTGGGAGTTGGTGATCGGGCTGCCTTTCCTTTCTTTCTTGGTTTAATGGCTACTCAGAGAATTGAAGAATTTCAGAGTTGTATACTTTGATAATAAATGAACCTTTGAACTTAAAGAAACAGCAGAACATGCAGCAACCTGAGACGCAGCCGCTGAGATCCTCAAACCAAAAAAAAACTGGAAATATCCAGTGGGTCAGGCAGCATCTGTGGAGAGAAAACTCATAATGTTACAGGTGAATGATTTTTCTATCAGAAAGCTGGCCAGTTTTGACACATGCTGGTTATCTTAAATCATTGAATCCAAAATTGAGTCCCAAGGGCTACAATGTGTTGATTTGAAAGATGAGGCATTGCTCGTCAAACTTCAATTACGTCGCTTTGTCACTTCCCTTTCTTTCACTGGCCAAGCATGCCTAATATTCCATTACAGCCCAATTTCCAAGCATTCCTTTCTCTATGTGGCTCTGGAATGTTTTAAATCTCCCAGATCTTTACTTTTAACTGGGAACTCTTTAATGATTCTCTGTATATGAATTTTTGCCTTGCCACCAGAACAACACAGTTCTGATTGAAGTCACTAATGACATCTCATTTCCTTCATTTTCACCAACGTAATCTGTCTTTCATCATCTCTCTCAGTCTGGTTTCATGCTTTGCCACAGTTCACCACATCAGCCTCATCCAGACTCCAGCAGAAAGGATCAACACAGAATTATGTTTCCATCCTCAACTATCGAGTTTAGCTGTTCACACTCCTGCAATGTTAACTCCTTCCTTTTTTTAGTTCCTTTGCTTCTGAACCCTCAGCCGTGTTAGTTAATGATTCCAGAGCACTCTTAGCTATCTCCCTCATTTTACCTTCGATAAACTTAAATCATCCAAAATTCTGTTTCCATGTTCGAACTTGTATCAGGTCCCACTTATCATAATTCCCAAGCTTGCTGACCTCCAGGGTCTCAGTTAAGCTACCTTCTTCATCTCATGTCTAGCAGAATTCATGGGTTCTTGCACTGTCGGACACAGAAGTGTTGGTACACCTGGTGGGTGGTGTGAAAGGCTGACAAGCCCCGTTTCAGTGGTATGTCATTTACTACTGCAGCCAGCAATGAATCATCCCATGACCCTCTATGGAGAAGCTGCCCATGACGGATGGTGTTGGATGGGCCAGCGTAGCTGCTCAGCATTGAGGTGCAGTATTCTGAAATGTATCCTGACTGGCATGGTTATAAAAATGCTGGAAGCCTTGTTGTCCCCTCCTTTTAGCCTGGCTCCATGCTTTTCCCCATTCCAGGGATTACTCTTATGCTAATAAACTCAATGGCCAGCACCCACCAGTGAATTTGAAACCAAGTCATCAGATTTGGGCCAGCTGGGACCAAAAGCTTCCATCACATCCAACAGGACTTGATAAGAGAGACTGTGGGATTGAGGACAACTGTTAAGAATGGAGCAGGTGCTGTCAGCCTGCAACAACAGGCCGTATGGGTCAGTGGGCAGTCCTGAGTGCAGCACCTAATCAACCCCACCAATGGTCACAAGTCAGCCTCTCCACATGAACCCGTGGGCAGGATCACCACAGGAGCCCCATCCGGAAACCGTTCACACACTGGCCTCTTGAACATTCCTTTGATATACTGCCACAATCCATGGGCCCTAAGCTCTGGACTTTCTACCTCACTCGCCTAACTTTCTGATCAAGATTTTAGTCCTGTCTCAAGAGTTGCATTTCAAAAAAATTTTTTTTGTTCAGGATGTTAATTTGCATGGAAATGAATTTGTATCTCCACGGGCAAGGCAAATAGTTGATATGTAGCAGGCAAGAAATGATTGTTCATGGGCTTGTTGACAAGAAGTACACCAGACCTTATATAAACTTCAGTATGTGCTGTGGCAGTGTAGGTCTGGGCTGGGTCTTGCTGTTGGTGGGGAAGTGGGATGGTAGGGAGGGCCTCAATCACAGGTTGAACACCTTCTTCCATGCAGACCACCTTGACAGTGTGTTACATCAAGAAAGCTAACACTATCATTATGGATACTTGCTACACAGGCCATTTTCTTTTCTCTCTTCTACCTTCGTGGAGAAGATTTGGCGTATTGTCAATAGTTTTGGGCCCCATGTCTCAGAAAGGATGCAATGTCAGTGGATAGAGTCCAGAAGTGGTTCACGTGTATGATTCTGGGAATGAAAAGGTTAACATATGAGTAGAGTTTGGCATCTTTGGGCCTGTAATCTCCAGAATTTAGAAGAATGCAGGTTTGGGGGGTGGGGTTCTCAATGAAATGTTGAAGGGACTAGGTGGATATGGAGAGGATGTTTCCCATGGTGAGGGAATCCAGAACCAGATGGCACAGCTTCAAAATTGAGGGGTAACCTTTTGGAACAGAGGTAAGGAGGAATTTTTTCAGCCAGGGAGTGGGTAAATCTGTGGAATGGTCCGCTATGGACTACTGTGGAGGCCAGGTCCATGGGCATATTTAAAGCAGAAGTTGATAGCTTCCTGATTGGTCAAGGCATCAAAGGACATGGCGAGAAGGCAGGTGTATGAGTTTGAGTGGGATCCGGGATCAGCCATGATGGAATGGCAGAGCAGACTCGATAGGCTCAATAGCCCAGTTCTGCTCCTATGTCTTCTGGTCTAATCGTCTTATGCAGAAGTTTGAAAGCCAAAACAATCAGTCTCAAAGAAAACTTCTTCTCCAAAGCATCAAAACTAATCACCCCTTTCACAGAGTCAGTGGGTTTTATCAGGAGATCAATGGATGAGAGGGTTCAGTAAGAGTCATATTTGGTAATGCTAGAAGTTTTTGCTGTCAGGGATGGGTCCAAATGTGGGGGTGTGGGTCTGGTGCTGGGAAGGAATTACCCTGATCTGGTTCAGTGCATTAGTGTGGTATCTGCTTAGGAGACTGTTTTTACAAAATGCAGAAGCTCAGTTCTTCAAGAGTGTCTAGAAGATTGAACATCACTTTCAAACACCCAAACTGAGAAGCTTAGAAGCAATATCCAGACATACTTTGGATGTTGTGGGGCACCATTGCTTGTCTGGGTCTTTCGTATGACCTGTCATAAGCACAGATCATCTGGAACAAAGATCTTGAACCAAATTGCATGAAGGACCCTGTTTTCGTTCACTTCTTATTTAGCACACAAAATACAACTCTACACAATTTACTTTCTAAGTAGATATCTGATCAAGATATGAATCTATTGATGAATTCCTTCCACCTACCTTTAGCTTAGTGACTAATTTCTATTAATTGTTAATAGAAGAAATTTTATTTTCACTTATGAGTTTCTTAGTCTTGTTTGTTTTAATAACTAATGTGATCGTCAGAATGAAAATATCAGAGGAAGCAAGCTTATTGCCTGTTCTGTTATCAGCTACACTATGAACAAAAATTAAAGCTACTTCATGAGCTACTGGTCACATGGAAAGATTACATAGGAGGTCACATGGAGAGTTCACTTAGGATGGGATTGATCTAATCTGGTTTGAAAGCACAATGGAATGTGTAATCCTGCTTGAAACTATAGGAATGTGTAACTAAGGAGTTTAATTTAAAGAAATGCTATTATTATTAACATCTACCACATAAAACAATGAAAAGTATTTTCAAGATGCACTGAAGTGGGCATCAGACAGTTGCAAATATTCACAAAAATATCTTCCAATTGTTCCTCTCATTTCAACAGAATTCTTGTCTTCTCTTTTTGGTTTTACCACACCATTTAGCATTGAAAAGAGAAGCAGCCTTCTATGGTTCTCCTACAATCCCCCAAGGACCCTGCATTCCTCCAGCCCTGGCCTCTTGCACATCCACTAATTCCTTTACACCCTCCTAGAGCCTCCACCCCCCCCCCCCCCCCCCCCCCCCCCCGGTGGATTGGAGGTCTTGACTTTAGTTTAGGCACTAAACTCTGGAATTCCATCTCTCTGCTCGGGAAATGAGGACAAAGGACAAAGGAACTTGAATTCATAATGCACCTTTCACAACCTCAGAATGTACCCAACTGCCTCACAAGCAATTAATGCATCTTCTTTCAAAAAATAATCAGTGATGTAATGTGTGAAGTCTAGTGGCCAATTTGCAGACAACAGAATTCTAAAAATACCATTGGGATAATGGCAAAATAATCTTGATGAAGGTTAATGTTGAAGAATAAATATTAGCCAGGATGTTTAGGAGAACTCCAGTTCTTCAAATAGGGACATGATTACTTACATCCACTTGAAGGCAGACAGTGCCTCATATTAATGCTTCATCACAGTAATGTATTTCTGTTAATGCTTTACTCTGAAATGACTGACACTGCATTGGCATCCCAGGTTTTGTATTCAGTCTCAAAAGTTGGATTTGGTTCCATAACTTTTAACTCAGGGACAAAAGTTTTACAGACATTTATAAAAACCACTTTTACCAGACATTTGCTTCCCTTCCCACCCCCCACCCAGATATAATCACTGTTTTTTGGCCTGGTGTCGACATTTGAGTGCTTGTGTTCCTGTAGCGCACCTTGAGACATTTTACTCTGTGAAGGTTTAAAGCAAGTGCAAGTTGTTGCGGTTGAAATCCGATTACACAGATGTGCACTCAATAGGAAAGCGAAGTGGTGATCCATGCGCAGTGCCAGAGAGAAGGTGACAGTGATTTGGAAGCAAAGGCTGCTATTATTAAAGGTCGAGAGTGACACCCAGCTATATCTCTATGAATAACTTGCTAAGTAAGAGCATAAGTGTATGCAAATATTTTTACTTATTTATTGTTTACTCTCAGATATAGCTCCTTGCTGATAGTTTGGATCCAGGGTGTAAATTGTATGCAGTAATATTGCATTGACATGAGGGCCTTTTTGAGTGCAAATTTGTTGTCATGCTTCCCTCTTTACAAAACAACTCTTCAAAAGTACTTCATTGATGTTATTGTATTTTCAATCACTGGGAAGTTGTGAAAGGTACCTCTCCAGCAGTTCTTCATTGGTCTAGTCACACAGATGAAAGGTAGAAGACCATCTTTATGCAGTCCAGTGTAGGTCTGTAGTCTAGTGTAGCTTTCTACGTGTTTTTTTTTACATTGTTCAGTCTAGTTTTTTGTACTGTGTCATGTAACACCATGGTCCTGAAAAACATTGCCTCATTTTTACTATGCACTGTACCTGCAGTTATGGTCGAAATGACAATAACTTGACTTGAGTAGATAACATCCATCAAGGTGGGCACCATCCAGAACACTGAACATTTCATTCCTTCCTGCTGTCTAATGTGACTTCGGTGTGCATTTCCAGTAGCAGCTCCTAAAGACAGGAGCTCTCCAACCAAGAAGGACAATGACTTCAGGTGCATCGATACAGCAACAACTACAGGTCCTCTCCAAGTCAAACACCTCTTTGCTTTGCAAGTATCTTGCTGTCCCTTCACTTCATTGAATTTTAAAATTCATTACCCAACAGGCCCATGGGAATATATTCACCAGAAGCAGTTTAAGAAGCCAGCGCACAACCACCATTAAACAAGGGCCATTAAACATGGGGAATGGATGATGATCTTGTCATGATGTCAAGATTCCAAACGATGAAGGAAAGGTCACTCAGCAGTGGCAGAGAAAAGAACAGAGTTGATGTTCCATGTCGATGGCCTTTTATCATGTTCTCTCAAATCAATGATACCTGACTTGCTGTTTTCATCTCAGATTTCCAGCATTGCAGCTTTTCACTAACTGAAATAGAGACACGAGGGACTGGAAATACCGAAACCTGAAGCAACAAGCAGTCTGCCGGAGAAACTTGACAGAACCCAACCATCGCCAGTTCCTTTCCTCCAACAGATGACACTTGACCAGCTGAGCTCCTCCAGCAGACTCCTTGTTGTTTCACTCAAGTAGAAGCTGTTTATCCTGTTTCAATTTTCTTTCCAAATGCAACCATTTTTATCCTGGACTGCGTCACTCTCAAGAAGGAAGCAGAGAGTTTGCAGAGCACATTTCGACTCAGACCACTTCCATCTGCTGCTGGGAGAAGCTCACTTGCCTGACAGCCCTATCCACGAGGAAACAGTATACTGACATGCCCTGAAATCCAGCGAATTATGAATGCTGCCATCAAAATCATTCCAAGACATCCATAAGCCATTTAAGTCACTCGAGGTATAGAGCAATGCGATGATACAATACAGATGATGATTTGCTAACTGTGAATTAAACTGATCTTTGTGCAAAGCCACATTCTCTTTCCACAAATGATGACTGATTAGTACTTTCTTTAAAGCACTATACACGTAACTGGAACGGTTTTTGCTTAGTTTTAGATTCTGATGACTACTAAGTGGCTACCAGAAAACCATTTTTCTTAAATGTATAATTTAGGAAAATTATAGACTTACTTCCCAACTTGGAAAACTATCCAGATGGTGAATATGCTGAAACTTTGTTAACGAGATAGGGTGATGTTTTGCTTCTGAATATCAATTGATTAAGCTCCCTTGGCAATGTCTCACCTTGCGTCTCTGGCACTTACCTGTGAAGAGCAGTACCGGCTCTTCAGTGCTTGGCTGCCTAATGGACTGTGTCCCACACAATGGTGTTATTGACTGTAACATCTCAATGAGTGAGAACAGCAGAGCCCATTTGAAGGACAGACTAAAGGTTGATGTCTTTGTTGTAGAGGTGCATAGGAACGTTCTTGAGTTGTCGGATCTCTCTCAGACAGTGCGCACAGATATTAGTTGCGGATTATTGCACCTCAATCAGTGTATACATTACTCGCTCGATTCATCTCATTAGCATCTGAATGGTCTTTTGTGCTGGTAGAATGTGGATTAAAGCTGTCTGCGACAGAGGCTGGTAAAAGGAAGGAAATATATTTATTGAATTAATCACTGCTGTCCTCAATAGAGAGGGAGGAAAAAAAACCCTCATACAATGCACTCAGTGCAGACAGACTGTGCTCTAGGGTCTGAGAACTTCACAGCTTCAGATATTAAACTGCTGCACACTGGAATTGTTCTAAGCAGTTGTAGTGCCCACTTCACTGCTGTGTTTACTTCTCTTTCAGTTCCAAAGATACCTCCTCATTGCTGGGGAATATTTCCATAAATGACACTCATCTTGTGACATATTGGCCAGGTGAGATTTATTTGCCTTCGTGCTTTGACAGCAAGGAGTAGTAGGCTCTGCAATCACCAGGTCCGATCCAGTCACTCCCCAATCAGTGCTCAAGTGGCACTGACAGCAACTGCTTTTTTGTCAACCCAGTACCTAAATATTCTAACATGATGCAGAGTCTAGTAACCCCCAATCCCACCTAACTGCTCTTGCTGCACCTAAAACATTTTGCAGTAAACTCTTATAGATATGCAGGTATGTTATGAAGCGTGCAAAAATGGACAAACAAAATATAAGCATAAACAGATTTCCACAAAGGTTCCAACTGGTACACTCCAATATGTTACTGGACTGCACAGATGGGCTCTAACTCAGGACAGCCAATACAGTGCTTGTGGGCTGCATGTGGGGCCACAGAAGCTCCTATTATGGTTAAAGTGCTGCTTTCAGAAATTCATGGCATGTGCACACTAACTAATAATGCAGCCAGATTCATATTGGAAGCAGTGAAGTGCAGTGCAAAGTGCCTCTTCATCTCAGCAGGCACTTTTAGGGAGTGGGAGTGGGGCTATAGCACCAGGACCCATGAACATCTAACTTTGGCAGGCTGGGTACAAAACCTTCACTGTATGTGGCAGCGCGGGATTATGATGTCAGGCAGCAATGCATAGGCTGTTTTCAGCCATTGTGACGATGAAACAAAATGTGATCATTATCTCCCTGAAGAATATTTCAGCCGGATGGAGAGCCTTATAATGCAGGGTGTCCTCTTACCTCATCACTCATAAGGTTTAGGTGTTAGTAGTCGGACGTAGTTTTGCGGAGGACATTGAAGGAAGCTTATCTGAGTCTGAATCAGATTCAGGCTTATCATCACTGGCATATGTTGTGAAATTTGTTAACTTTGTGGCAGCAGTACAATGCAATACATGATAAATAAAGAAATAAAACGTGTGTGTGTGTGTGTGTGTGTGTGTGTGTGTGTATAAAATAGTTAAGTTAAAGGAGTAGTGCAAAAACAGAAATAAAAAGAAGAGGTGAGGTAGGGTTCATGGGTTCAATGTCCACTTAGAAATCAGATGGCAAAGGGGAAGAAGCTGTTCCTGAATCGTTGAGTGTGTGTCTTCAGGCTCTGTATCTCCTTCCTGATGGTAGCAATGAGAAGAGGCCATGTCTTGAGTGGTGGGAGTCCTTAATGATGGATGTCACCTCTCTGAGACACGGCTCCTTGAAAACTTCTTGGATACTGTGGAGGCTAGTACCCATGATGCAGCTGACTAATTTTAAAACTTTCTGCTAATTACTTCGATCACCCCACACCAGACAGCAATGCAGTCAGTCGGAATGCTATCTGTGATACATCTTTATAACTGCATCGATACGTCGTGACCAGGTTAGGTCCTCAGAAATATTGACACCCAGGAACTTGAAATTGCTCACTCTCTCCACTTCTGATTCCTCCATGTGTTCCCTCGAATTACCCTTTCTGAAGTCCACCATCATCTCTTTGTTCTTGCTAGCACTGAGTTCAAGATTGCTGCTACGACACCACTCAACTAGTTGGTATTTCTCACTCTTGTATGTCCTCTCATCACCATCTCAGATTCTGAAAACAATGGTCTGCCAACAATTGGAAGATGATAACAGAAGCTTTAATCCAGAAAAACAGATTTTACATTCACTTAAAGTCATCAAACCATACACTCGTGTGCACACACACACGTGCAAACTAAGCAGCGTATATTTTGCGCCTTTAATATAATGAAGGAAAAGGAGGCACTGATTTGACAAGAATTTGCTGCTGAGCCACATGAACAGATAAATGAACAACACACACAAAATGCTGGTGGAACACAGCAGGCCAGGCAGCATCTATAGGGGGAAGCACTGTCGACGTTTCGGGCTGAGACCCTTCGTCAGGACTAACTGAAAGGAAAGATAGTAAGAGATTTGAAAGTAGGGGGGAGGGGAAATGTGAAATGATATGAGAAGACTGGAGGGGGTGGGATGAAGCTAAGAGCTGGAAAGTTGATTGGCAAAAGGGGTACACAGCTGGAGAAGGGAAAGGATCCTGGAACAGGAGGCCTGGGGAGAAAGAGAGGGGGAGATGGAGATGGAGAACAGGTAAGGAGTGATTGTGAGAGGGGCAGAGAAAAAAAGGGGAGGGGGAATAATAGATAGATAGATAAATAAGGGATGGGGTAAGAAGGGGAGGAAGGGCATTAACAGAAGTTAGAGAAATCAATTTTCATGCCATCAGATTGGAGGCTACCCAGATGGAATATCGGATTTTGTTCCTCCAACCTGAGTGTGGCTTCATCTTGACAGTAGAGGAGGCCATGGATAGACATATCAGAATGGGAATGGGACATGGAATTAAAATGTGTGGCCACTGGGAGATCCTGCTTTCTCTGGTAGACAGAGCGTAGGTGTTCAGCAAAATGGTCTCCCAGTCTATGTCGGGTCCCATCAATTGGCCGCACCAAGAGCACCGGACGCAGTATACCACACCAGCCGACTCACAGGTGAAGTGTCGCCTCACCTGGAAGGACTGTCTGGGGCCCTGAATGGTGGTGAGGGAGGATGTGTAAGGGCAGGTGTAGCACTTGTTCCGCTTGTTCCACCCCTTCCCACCGATCTTCCTCCTGGCACTTACCCTTGTAAGCAGAACAAGTGCTACACCTGCCCTTACACTTCCTCCCTCACCACCGTTCAGGGTTCTGCAGTGGCGTTAGCTGAAGACATTGTACGAGATCTCCTCAAAGTGAAGAGCTAATGCCCTGACACTGATGCTGTGCCAAATCTTGGCTTTGAATGTTATATGCAATAAGAATTATTAAAGGTATCGTACGATTGTAAAGAAATACCCTGGTAATTCCTTACATTGAACCCTGCTGGAAGTTTGCTCAAGTTTCAAATGTATGTGTTTAGCTGTGGCTGAGCATTCTGACAACACCATGAAATACTCATGATCATCAAAGTTGCTTTCCTCTGCATTGTTTTCAACACTCGCTACTCGCACTGATAATTCCTTACACTTTGCTGAAAGATAAACACTTCTGAAAAGGCTGAGTTTTCAACCAAATTTATGCAGATTCCACTAAGCAGGGCATTCTGTTTGAAAAGGATAACTGACATCCCAATAAAAGCATTGAACTGTGTTCTGCATTGTTGTCTTTCTGAATGATGCTGGTGATCATTTTCTTTTGATGATTTCAAGCGAGAATATTTGTTCGTCTTTTCTGATCTTAGTCACAATAGTACCTTGTGCTCTTTCCAGCACAAATGCCCAATCCAGTAAAAGTGAAAACAATCTTTTAAGCAGCTCAAACAGCTTGATATCTTTTTCGTGGACCCTCCATCAGAGTTACTTCGATACCAGCACCAGCCTGCCCGCCATCAAGGACAAATGTACAAAAAGGTAGCAGAAAATGAATGATGCCATCCACCCGGCTAATGGACTGTTTGTTCCATTCTCAACAAGGAGGAGGCTACGTGACATCCACGCCAGTACCACCAGACTCGCAAACGGCTACTTTCCCCAAGCAGTAAGGCTGATTAACACCTCCACCCATTAACCCACTCCTCCACACCCCCAGCTGGCCGTACTTTATCATCTCCTGTCAGTCACCAGATGTACAGACACTCCTGCGCCTACCAGCCCTTTATGGACAAACAATCGATCTGTGTATATAAGCTATCTTATGTACTTACAAGCACAAAGAAAGCAACATACACAAAATGCTGGACAAACTCAGCAGGCCAGACAGCATCTGCGGAAGAGAGTAAGCAGCCTTCCTGAAATAGGGTCTTAGCCCAAAATGTCAACTGTTTACTCTTTTCCCTAGATCTGCTAAGTTCCTCCAGCATTTTGTATGCATTGTTACGTATTTATGTTTATTGTGTTGTTTTATGATTATTGTGTTTTATTATTATTGTGTTCTTAATCTTATTGCATTCTTTTCATGCTGCATTGGCTCTGGAGTAACAATTATTTAATTCTCCTTTACACTTGTGTACAGGAAATGATATTAAGCAGTCCTGAATCTTGAATCTTGATATACATTGTCAGTGGCTTTGTTTTCAACTCTTCCTCAAGATCAGAAAAGATGCATATTGCAGCAAGTTGTTTCAGATAAGTGCGATATTAATCAATTTTTAGTTTTGATTCTTGCCTTGGTAGTTGTACTCAAGTGCTTCATCTACCACATTTTGCATGGATTAAATTATAGAGCTTTTGTCTCTATGCGTTTGGTAGCTGGCGAGTCAATGGATCCTGTAATTTTTCACCTTCATACCTTTATTCTTGCATCACCCATGGTTCCATATTCAGCCGTCATTCCTTTTGTTTTGTAATTTATTTTTTTATTGAAGTTCATCATCAAACGAACATTTCCATAAGATGTATTTCAGACATTGTACATATATATCATATAATCATATATATCACAAATCTCCACAAAGTAGTTATCTGTGGTATACACTTATAGAAAAGAGTGAAAAGAAAAAAATAAGCAAAAGGAAAAAACAATGTACAAGTAGGGAGTGATCTTTTTTTTACAACAGATTCATTGATTTGTGAGAATAAAATCAGACCCATGAGGCATTGAGTAGTTAAAACATTTTTCCCAGTATGAATAAAATTGTTCCAGCTTATGATTAACAGATGCTGTTATCTTCTCCATTTTGTAAATGTCCATTGTAATTTCCATCCATGTATTTAAAGTTGGGCTCTCCTGTGATAACCATTTCCTAGTAAGAGTATTTGATAATTCAGATAATGGTAGTAGGATAATTTCAAGCATGTACAAGGGGATGTCAAATCTTAAAACACATTCGACTTCATACCTTAAAACTAAATGGGAGAATGAAGGAGAGATAATTATATCTGAGGAAGAATGGACAATAATATGGAGGTATCAACGGAAGTGTACCAGTTCACAGAAATGGAGGGAGTTTGGATGGAAAAGCTTGATAAGATATTTTATTACACCCTCTCAGAAATCCCTTTATGATAGTAACCTCCTTGTTTGCTGGAGAAATTGTGGAAATCAAAATGCAAATCATTATCATATTTTTTGGGACTGCCCTGTTATCAAAGACTATTGGAGGGGGATACACGATGCCCTACAAGACATCTTTAAATGTGAAATACCCTTAGAGAGTAAGACCATATATTTTGAATATATACCTCAAGAATGGTTGAAAAGAGATAAATATTTAATGAATATACAGTTGGTGGCTGGTAAAAAGACTCAGCTGTCATTCCTAATCTGCGAAGCCACTTTTCCCAGTGGGACAGGACCAAATAAACAAATGCACAAGAATTAACACAAGGGTAAGGATGACCATTGCTGAGCTATAGTATGCAGATATAGAATTGGTGCATTGAACATACAGAGCAACACTACACAGGTGGCATGGTAGCATAGTGGTTAGCACAATGGTTTACAGTATAGGTAACCGAGGTTCAATTCCTGCCCCTGCCTGTAAGGAGTTTGTACGTTCTCCTCCAGCTGCTCCGGTTTCCTCTCACAGACTGGTTTGTAGGTTAATTAGTCATTGTCCCATGATTAGGCTCAGATTAAATTGGGGGATTGCTGGGCTGTGTAGCTCAAAGAGCTGGAAGTGTCCATTCTGCACCGTATCGTGATAAATAAATAAACATTCATTCAAAAACATATTTTTAGCATTGTTTGGTTAGACTGAGTGTTAGTATTTATTGTCTCCTGCAGGATCAGCTGACAGGGTGTCTCAGTTACAGACATTACTCATTCAATACAGTGGATTAAAAAATACGGACAAAGTACATTCTAGGTGGTGCATGGGAACACTGCCACCTCTCAATCCCTCTCTGTGTCACGCAGCATCCTGTCTTGCACATTACTGTTTCTTCATCATCATGGGTCTGAAACCCTGCAGTTCCCAATCCAATAGCTGGAGCATGTCAAAATCAAAGCAAATTTATGATCAAAGTACTTACGAAAATGAAACTTTCACTACATCAGCAAGGTAGGTGCTACAAAGAACTTGAAGATAGCGACAATCATCTTGAATGTTATAATGAAAATGAAGTTTTGGAGGATGCAATTGTCAAATTCATTGTATGAAGGCAGCTCATTACCTGCACTAGGTATCTGTGCTGATTTTGTTAATTTACAGTAAATCAAAAGAACACGACAGTGTATACTGGATGAATTCCTCCATCGATAAATATTAGGAACTGATGCACTGTTTTATAGTACTATAATAGTGTTCTACTTTTTTCTGTATTTCATCTAAATACATAATTTGTTACTCAGTTAAATGGTAGTTTATAAGTTTTTTATCTATTTCCACAGATCTTCAACTAATTGGGCCAATGGCCAGGGACCATCTGCTCTCAGGATGAGGCTTTTCTTTCCAGGATGAAGGAGATGTCTTCCTTTTTTAAGCAAAGGGGCTTCCCTTCGTCCACCATCAACTCTGCTCTCAAACGCATCTCTCCCATTTCCCGCACATCTGCTCTCACCCCATCCACCCGCCAGCCCACTCGGGATAGGGTTCCCCTTGTCCTTACCTACCACACCACCAGCCTCCAGGTCCAACATATAATTCTCCGTAACTTCCGCCACCTCCAACGGGATCCCACTACCAAACACATCTTTCCTTTCAGTTAGTCCTGACGAAGGGTCTCGGCCCGAAACGTCGACTGTGCTTCTCCTTATAGATGCTGCCTGGCCTGTTGTGTTCCACCAGCATTCTGTGTGTGTTGTTTGAATTTCCAGCATCTGCAGATTTCCTCGTGGTTGCCTCTTGAGCTACTTCTGTCTTTATGAGAAAGGCACCTCCGCGATGCTAAGGGTAGAAGTTCCAGAATTAAGACTAATGATAAAGTCCCAGTCAAAGATTCAAAGGTCATGGAATACAGGTTCTTCGGCCCAACATGTCCATGTTGGACATCAAGAACCCATCTATACTGACTCCATTTCCCAACACTTTGTCTGAAACCTTCTATGCCACCAGGTTTCAGATGGTGTTTCAATACTTCTAAAATGTGAGACAATGTGCCTTGGGAACTGAGTTTCAAATTTCAACCATCCTTTGGGTGAAAAATTGCTCCCCAAATCCCCTCCAAAGCTCCTACCTTTTACCTTAAATCAGTGCCCTCTGATCATAGACCCTTTGCCTAGGGGAAAAGTGTCTCAGTATCAACATTATCTATGCCTTTCATAATTTTGTACACTTGAATCAGATCACCCTTTAGTATCAATTCCATTTCCCATTCCCATTCCAATATATCAATCCATGACCTCCTCTACTGTTGTAATGAGGTCACATTCAGGATGGAGGAGCAACTCCTTATATTCCATCTGGATTGCCTCCAACCTGATAGCATGAACACCTATTTCTTGAACTCCGGATAATGCCCCCGCCCCCCCCCACCATTCCCCATCCCCTTTTCCCTCTCTCATCTTATCCCTTTACCTGCCCATCGCCTCCCTCTGATGCACCTCCCTCTTTTCTTTCTTCCATGGCCGTCTGTCCTCTCCTATTAGCCTTACCCATTCTAAAGAACACACGCCCAGCTTTTCTAATCTCCCCTTGTAACTGAAATGTTTCAAGTGACAGCAATACCTTTACAGTGTGTGAGAGAGGGGACCTGTAGATTGTGGTGCTCCCTAGCTCTTCTGCTCTTGTCTTTCTTAGTGGTGGAGACTGCAGCTGAGCACTGCGCTGTACAATTAGTGCTGTTGAGTAAATGCAGCATATTTTTTAGATGATACACACTGTAGCCACTTTGGAGTGAGTAAATGTGTAGGAGCTTCATATCAAGCAAGCTACTTCAACATTAAGCTTCTTGAGTACTGTTGGAGCTTCACTCATCTATGTAAGTGGTGAGAGTTCCATCACACTCCTGGCGTGCCTTGTGCATGGTATGAAGGCTTGGGAGGTCAGGAGGTGATGTTCTCATAGTACGAGGTCCAGCCACAGCAATTCTGTGTTACTCCAGTTACATTGTTGATCAACAGCAGACCTCAGGATGTTGACTCGAATAACTTCTTATCAAAATCACCTGGCCACATGACCTTCTTTTCCCCTGTTAGCTTTTATTCCATAGGCTTGACATAATCATACTGTATTTGAAATCAGCAAGTCAAAGTCAAAGTCAATTTTATTATCAAAGTACAACCCTGAGATTTGTTTTCCTGTGGGCATACTTAACAAATCTATAGAATAGTAACTATAACAGGATCAGTGAAAGATCAACCAGAGTGCAGAAGACAACAAAATGTGCAAATGCAAATATAAATAAATAGCAATAAATAATGAGAACATGAGATAATGAGATGAAGAGTCCTTAAAGTGATATTATTAGTTGTAGAAACATTGCAACGATGGGGCAAATGATTGTAGTTATCCCCTTTTGTTCAAGAGCCTGATGGTTGAGGGGTAGTAACTGTTTTTGAACCTGGTGGTGCAAATCCTGAAGTACATTCTACAGGTTGGCAGCTGTGAGTTAAGAGCATGACCTGAGTGGTGGGGATCTCTGATGATGGATGCTGTTTTCTAGACACTAGAATATGACAGCACGGTACAGACCCTTCAGCCCTCGATGTTGTGCTGACCCATATATTCCTTTAAAAAAAGTACTAAACCCGCGCTACCCCATAACCCTCCATTTTTCCTTCATCCATGTGCCTGTCCAAGAGGCTCTTAAAGACCCCCAATGTTTTAGCCTCCACCACCACCCCTGGCAAGTCACTCTAGGCACCCACAACCCTCTGTGTAAAAAACCTACCCCTGATGTCTCCTCTAAACTTCCTTCCCTCAACTTTGTATATATGCCCTCTGGTGTTTGCTATTCATGCCCTGGGAAACAGGTACTGGCTATCCACCCTATCTATGCCTCTCATAATCTTGTAGACCTCTATCAAGTCCCCTCTCATCCTTCTACGCTCCAAAGAGAAAAATCCCAGTTCTGCTAACCTTGCCTCATAAGACTTATTTTCCAATCCAGGCAACATCCTGGTAAATCTCCTCTGCACCCTCTCCATAGTTTCCACATCTTTCCTATAACGAGATGACCAGAACTAAACTCAATACTCTCAATGTGGTCTCACCAGATATTTGTAGAGTTGCAACATGACCTCTCTACTTTTGAACTCAATCCCCCTGTTAATGAAGCCTAGCATCCCATAGGCCTTCTTAACTACCCTATCAACCTGAGGGATGTATGGATTTGAACCTCAAGGTCCTTCTCTTCTTTCACCATCTTAAGTAACGGACCATTAACCCTGTACTCAGCCTTCTGGTTTGTCCTTCCAAAATGCATCTCCTCACACTTATCCGGATTGAACTCCATCTGCAACTTTTCTGCCCAACTCTGCATCCTGACTATATCCCCTCATAACCTTAGACAGCCTGCAGCTCCATCCACAACTCCTCCAATTTTCGTGTCATCAGCAAACTTACTCACCCATCCTTCCGCCTCTTTATCCAGGTCATTTATAAAAATCACAAAGAGCAGGGGTCCCAGGACAGATCCTTGCGGCACTCCACTAGTCACTGACCTCCAGGCAGAATACTTTGCTTCCACTACTACCCTCTGCTTTCTTCCTGTAAGCAAAATTTTTATCCAAACAGCCAAGGTTCTACTGATCCCATGCCTCATGATTTTCTGGATGAGTCTCTCCAGGGGGATCTTGTCAAATGCTTTGCTAAAATCCATGTGGACCACATCTACTGCCCTACCCTCATCAATATCTTTTGTTACTTCTTCAAAAAATGTAATTAGGCTCGTAAGGCACGACCTTCTCTTCACAAAGCCATGTTGACTATTCTTGAGTAGACCGTACTTCTCCAAATGCTCGTACATCCTATTCTTAAGCATCCTTTCCAATAGTTTGCAGAGCACCGACATAAGACTCATCAGTCTATAGTTCCCAGGGTTCTCCCTATTACCTTTTTTAAACAAAGGAACTACATTTGCCATTCTCCAATCTTCTGGCACCTCCCCTGCAGTCAAAGAGGATTCAAAGATCATAGCTACTGCTCCAGCGATCTCTTGTCTCACCTCCCACAGCAACCTGGGGTATATCACGTCTGTCCCTGGGGACTTATCAATTTTGATGTTTTTAAGAAGATCCAACACTTCTTCTTCCTTAATCTCCACATTGTCCAGCACACAGGTCTGTTCTATTTCAACCTCACACTGATCAAGTTCCTTTTCACTTGTGAATACTGAAGCAAAGTATTCATTTAGAACCTCCTCAACCTCCTCCACCTCCAGGCACATGTTGCCTTCTTTATCCTTTAGCAGCCCCACCTTCATTCTTGTCATCCTTCTGTTCTTCATTTACATGTAGAACGCCTTGGGATTCTCCTTAATCCTGCATGCCAAGGCCTTCTCATGCCCCCTTCGAGCTTTCCTAAATCCCTTCTTTAGCTCCTTCCTGGCTACCCTATACTTCTCATGAGCCCCTCCTACTTCCTGCTTCTTATATCTAACATATGCTTCCTTTTTCCTCTTGACAAGTTGCCTCACGTGTTTCGTCAGCCACGGTTCCCTTTTCCTACCATTTTTTTCCTTGTCTCAGTGGGACAAACCTATCCTGAACCCAGAACAAGTGGTTCCTGAACTTCCTCCACATTACTTCTGTGCTTTCACCCTTGAACATCTGTTTCCAATTTACTGTCGCTAGTTCCTGCCTCATCCCTTCCTAGTTAGCCCTTCCCCAGTTAAGCACTTTCCCATTTTGTCTGTTTTTATCCTTTTCCATAGCTATGCTGAAGCTAAGGGAGCTGTGGTCACTCTCACCAAAATGCTCCCCCACCAAGAGGTCTGTCACCTGACCAGGTTCATTACCCAGAACTGGATCGAGTATAGCCTCTCCTCTCGTCGGCCGATCCACATACTGTGTCAGGAATCCTTCTTGAACACACCTGACAAATTCAGCCCCATCTATCCCCCTTGCACTCAGGAGGTGCCAGTCAATATGAGGGAAGTTGAAATCACCCATAACTACTGCCCTGTATTTCCTGCACCATTCTAAAATCTGCCTGCTTATCTGCTCCTCAGTGTCCCGAGGGCTAATTGGGGGCCTAAAGACTACTCCCAGCACAGTGATTGATCCCTTCCTATTTCTGACTTCCACCCAGACTGACTCTGTGGACACTCCTTCTGCAGCGTCCTCCCTTTCTATAGCTGTGATACTGTCCCCGACCAGTAATGCTACTCCCCCCAATTTTCTACCTCCCATCCTATTCCTTTTAAAACACCTAAACCCTGGTACCTGCATCAGCCAATCCTGCCCTTCCTCCAGCTAACTTTCAGTAATGGCCACAACATCGTAGTTCCACGTACTGATCCATGCTCTACGTTCATCCCCTTTATTCCTAATACTCCTAGCGTTGAAATAGACACATTTCAACCCCTCTACTGGCTACATTTATGTTTTGTCCCCTGCCTGTCCTTCCTCACCAACTCAGAACACATAGCATCATGCCCTTGTCCTTCTACCCTAATCTCTGCACTCACATTCTGATTCCCACCCCCCTGCCAAACTAGCTTAAACCCTCCCCAACAGTCTAGCAAACCTGCCCGCCAGGATATTGGTCCCTTTCCAGTTCAGGTGCAGCTTGTCCTTTTTGTACAGGTCAGACCTTTCCCAGAAGAGATCCCAGTGATCCAGAAATCTGAACCCCCGCCCCCTGCACCAACTCTTCAGCCACGCATTCATCTGCCATAACTTCCTGTTGCTACCCTCTCTGTCTTGTGGCACAGGCAGCAATCCCAAGATAGCCACCCTTGAGGTCCAGCTTCTTAACTTCTTTCCTAACGCCCTATATTCCTTTTTCAGGACCTCATCCCTGCTCCTATCTATGTCATTGGTCCCTACATGGACTACGACAGCTGGCTGCTCACCCTCTCTCCTAAGATTACTGAGAATTCAATCCAAGATATCGCGAGCCCTGGCACCAGGGAAGCAACAGGCCATCTGGGATTCTAAATCTCTCCCACAGAACCTCTTATCTGTCCCCCTAACTATCGAATCCCCTATCACTACTGCTCTCCTCTTTTCCCTCCTTCCCTTCTGAGGTGAGGGTCCAGTCTCAGTGCCAGAGACATGACCACTACAACTTGTCCCTGGTAGGTCATCCCCACCAACAGTATCCAAAATGATATACTTATTATTGGTGGGAACGGCCACAGGGATGCTCTGCTCTTTCTGTCTAATCCATTTCCCTCTCCTGACAGTCACCCAACTACCTGTCTCCTGACTCCTAGGGGTGACTGTCTCCTTGAAACTCCGATCTATTACTGCCTCTGCCTCCTGAATGATCCGAAGTTCATCCAGCTCCAGCTCCAGTTCCCTAACACGGTTTGACAGGAGCTGCAGCTGGATGCACCTTTTGCAGGTGTAGTCATCAGGGACAATTGTGCTGACCCTGACTTCCCACATCCTACAATCAGAGCACTGTTCTGTCCTATCTATTGCCTCCATTACCAACTCCTAAGTTAATTAAATTAATTAAAGAAACTTACCCCGGCCTTACCTCTCTGGGAGCAAATTTGTCCTCCACCTCGTCTCACCGAAGCCTCTTGAGCCAAAGCCTCAGAGCTCCACTCCTTCACTGGCCCACTCACTCACACACTGGCCGCTCTGCTTGAGCTACCCCTCTTTTTATTTGTTTGAGCTTTTCAACTTTTGATTAACTAATCAAACTGCTTGGTCACCTAACCTCGATTGCCCAATCAGCTGCTTTCTGCTGAGTCTGAGCTATTCAAATCCTATGACAGCATTTCATGTAGATGTGCTCAATGGCTGGGAGGGCTTCGCCCAAGATGTACTGCGCCTTTTGTAGGATTTTCCATTTAAAGGCATTAATGTTTCCATATCAGATTTTGAGGCAGCCAGTCAATATACTCTCTATTATACATATGGGGAAAAACAGCAGAATTAAATAAAGTTTCTGTGAAAACTTTGCTCCTCCTGCTGCAAATTCTGCCTGACCCTCTTGCAGGCAGCCCAGCACAATCCTCACCTACTTGATTTGTTGCGAATGATGCATTTTGCTGTAGGTTTCATTGAACATAGAACATAGAAATTTCCAGCACATTACAGGCCCTTCGGCCCTCAATGTTGAGCTGACCATGTAACCTACTCTAGAGACTACCTAGAATTTCTGTAGCACATAGCCCTCTATCCCTCTATTTTCCTCAGCTCCATGC
This sequence comes from Hypanus sabinus, assembly GCF_030144855.1. Taxonomy (NCBI): domain Eukaryota; kingdom Metazoa; phylum Chordata; class Chondrichthyes; order Myliobatiformes; family Dasyatidae; genus Hypanus; species Hypanus sabinus. The sequence continues at coordinate 21,829,701 of NC_082720.1, forward strand.
ACCTAAGAGGCTCTTAAAAGACCCTATAGTATCTGCTTCCACCACCGCCGCTGACAGTGCATTCCATGCCCCCGCCACTCTCTGTGTGAAAACTGTACCCCTGACATCCCCTCGGTACCTGTTTCCAAGCACCTTAAAATGATGCCCCCTCGTGCTAGCCATTTCAGCCCTGGAAAAAAGCCTCTGGCTATCCGCATGATCAATGCCCCTCATCATCTATCAGGTCACCTCTCATCCTCCGTCACTCCAAGGAGAAAAGGCCAAGTACACTCAACGTATTCTCATGAGGTACGCCCTCCAATCCAGGCAACATCCTTGTAAACCTCCTCTGAACTCTCTCTATAGTATCCTTCCTATAGTGAGGTGACCAGAACTGAACGCAGTACTCCAAAAGGGGTCGGACCAAGGTAGCTGTAACATTACCAATGTATATATGACAAATAAAGCTAATTTTTAGCTTTAAGAATTTCCAGCACTTAGTATTTATTTCAGAATTCTAATGTCTGTGGTATGTTACTTTGGTAAATCTTGTCCTCGTATCTGAATGGACGGTCCTTCATTACTCAATTCTATTCACAGGCGTATTTCGTTGACCACTACGAAGTTAGAGCATACTGAGGAAATGGTTACGTGCTGTACCCGCAGAAGATGTAGGCTTAGAATAACATTTAAGCTTACAAGGACAAAATGAAATTGTACATTTTGTGGTGTTACTTTGAAATGTCAGCTGTGTGTCAGGACTGAGGCAGGTGGCCAGAATGGTTATCGGAAATATATCACAATACAAGTATACATACTAAAACAGGTAGCTTTGCAGATTATGACTTCTTTGGAGAACAGAAAAAGACCGTTGTAATGCAGGGTCCTTATGAGGATGTTTGGGTTTCTCGGGCAGTTTCACTGAGATGACTATCAGTAGAAAATCTTGTTACTTTTGCTCTTCCATTTTGACATAATTGATAATGAATCAGGGTTTACAGTGTGCTTCACACTTGATAAGACATCACTTTCAAAAAACACAAAGATCTACACCTTTGTGAGAACTCAATACTTCACCAGTTTAACATCTGACTCATTTCCATTCATCTCTGAACAACAAGCAACTCTCTGTGCAAATTGGATAATAGATATCATGACCGCTGAATAGAATAAAAGTCTGCTGAATGAATTTGGATATGTTGAAAGGTCTAGTTTATCCACTAGATGTATATCTGGACAGTTTATAAACCAAGAGGAATTTTTATAATCCCGAACCACATCAGGTAAATCTGATTTGCTGTATCTGACCCCTGTATGATTTGAAATCTGAACAGTGATGGGACAAAACAGAACAGAACATATGCTTTTAAACTACGACCATTGGATAGTAAATGTGTGTGAAGGAGATCATCGGAAGATTAATGACATTATCAGAATTCTGTTACAGAAAGGGTAAGATGAAGAAACACGTACATACTATTTATTATAAATTACTATGATTGCACATTGCACAGTTAGACAGACGTAACTTAAAGTTTTTTACTCCTCATGTATATGAAGGATGTAAGTAATTAAGTCAATTCATTCATTTATTCAATTCATAGTCTAACAACAATGACATTAACTGGTACTTTTGTCCTAGTTAATAATCTAAAGCCTATTTGAGGCTCAAGATACTCACTGTAATTTTCATCTCCTAAATGTAACCTATTCTCCTTAGAGGTGATTCTTCAGCATAAAATGCTCTCCCTCCCTCCCTCCCCCACCCCCTTGCTCTCCCTCCCTCTCTTGCACACTCTCCCTATCTCTTTCTCTCCCTCCCTCACCCCCTCCATTCTCACTCTCCTTCCAGCTCCCCCTCTCTCTCTTTTCTCTTTCTCTCCCACCCTCCCCCCACTTCTTGCTCTCTGACTCCCCCTCTCCCCTTCCCTTTCTCTCTTTCCTTCTCCCCCTCCTCCTTGCTCTCTCCCTCTCTTCTCCCCCTCTCTCTTTCTCTCTCCCTTTCCCTCTCTCTCTCCTTCTTTCTTTCCCTGTATCTCTCTCGTTCTCCCTTCCTCTAGGTATTCCATTTCCTTTAGACTTCCGTGCAATAGCCATCTGCTGTGTGTTGTGTGTACGTCACAAACCAAGATATTAGTTAGAAAGAAAGAGAAAAATTGTACAATGCCACAAAGAAATGAGAATGGGTTGGAATTACGGCATGGCAGTGTTTGTATCAAGACCATCTGAAAGAAAGAGATTGAAAAGATTCATAAGGGAATAGCATTATTGTCTCCACTTCTTTTTACACTGAAAGGTCTCCAATTCTTCATTGTGAACATGTAAAATGTTCTCAGAAATTGGCTTTTAATGATTTGATTACCATAAGCATAGTACATCTGTTCGAACATTGTGAATGGCAGATGTGCATGCTGAAAAGGGCCTTGGGTCATGTTCACACAAGCTGCTGAACAGCAGTAAACAACTCTGGAACACTTTCCTGGAGAATCAGTAGCAAATGATCATTCGTTGAGCAGACTGCTACCCCTATCCCACCAAATGGTGTGATATCTGTCAGCACATCATTAAACACAATGAGGTGCATTCTGGAAAGTAACCGGATGATCAAAATTAGCAGAAAATAGTCAAAGGAACAGCAACATAAAACATACAACCTACAGTTGTTTTTTTTTGACCGCCTGTAGCTTCCTGCACTTTGCAAAAACATAGAAGGAGGCAATTGAGCCCATCATGGGGGTGGGGGTGGGGAATCTCATTGAAACGTATCAAATGTTGAAAGGCCTCGACAAAGTGGATGTGGAGAGGATGGTTCCTATGGTGGGGGAATTAAGACCAGAGGACACAGCCTCAGAATAGAGGGACGTCTTTTTAGAACAGAGATAAGGGGGAATTTCTTTATCCAGAGAGTGGTGAAACTGTGGTGGAATTTGCTGCCACAGGCGGCTGTGGAGGCCAAGTCTTTCTGTATATTTAAGGCAGAGGTTGATAGCTTCTTGATTAATCAGGATATGAAGAGATACAGAGAGAAGGCAGGAGATTGGGACTGAGAAGGAAATTAATCAGCCATAATGAAATGGTGGAGCAGACTCAATGGGCCAAATGGCCCAATTCTGCTCTTATATATTATAGATTTATGGCCTTGTGTCTGTTTTAACTTTGGAAAGAGCAACCCATTTATAATCCCGGTGGCAGCTTAATTTAATTCCTTCCCTAAGCCTCGCCTCTTCCAAGCCTCCCTTTCTTTACATGTTCCATAAAAACTCCAACCACACTTTTGAGCACCTGTCCTGATATTCCTTCATGAGGCCTGATACAGCTTGACATGGGTTCTTGAAGATCTCTTATTGACTCTGTCATGTAATAACATCGGCTGCCTTGTCACCCTGCTTAGTCCTCTAGTCGGTATATGCATTCAATAATCTCTCTGGCAACTTGTTACCTCCAAGGTGAAAAACGCAACAGAACAAAAGTGAAAAAAAAATTAAAACACAGCTGAAAGGTGGTGGAGCTTTAAAGTCCAAGCTATGCAATATGAGGAAGATATATAGAGAGAGGGTGTCAATGCTAAAATGCTGATTGAGGTGCTGAAGTTCCTCTCACTAACAGCCATTGACAGCCGCATGCTGGTGCTGTGACAAACACATGCCAGTTCAGTGCCGTGGCTTGTCTGGGCCTGTAGTCAACGCTCAGCCCGCTGCAATTTTCTTTCACACCCCTCACTCTCCAGCTGGGCTGCCCACAGAATTGACATTTCAGTAGTATTGGTGATACCTCATCAAGAAGATGTTCTCATCACATCACACCTCATCCCATTTCAGCTTTACTTCCTCCTCCTGCAGTTACGTCACTCTTAAGTAGAACATCACTCCCCCCAACATAAATTTAAGACATATCTAACAAAAGCAATTGCTTAAGTGCTTTTTCAGTCATCTAGTGTTCCCGCTGTTTCCTATCCAACCTAGAACCTGGCAAATCACCCTTCAAGAATATCATATATTTTTGCAGGACCACTTCCTACCTCTGAACAAGACTGACCTCAGATTGGTGATAATTTGGATTACCCCACATGTTGTTAAACCTCTGGTCAACGCTGCTATTTTCTCTCTGATTTATTGAGGCACACAACAACATAATCTATGTAATATCTATGCTGTACGATTCCTTTGTTCATGAAACGTGCTTGGTTGTCACCTATTTTTCATCCATAATTAATTAACAATGACTAAACAGGCATTACCCCAACGATGTGGCCTTAGCTAAGGAAGGAAAAATGTGTCATTTAGTGTTCCCAGTCCCTGTTTCAATATAATGAGTTTTGTCAAGTTTTATGATTATTCACTGGGTACAGACAATATGCTTATTACAGGATCAGACACTGTCAACACTCATCATCTAAAGCTTCTATTAAACATAACCATTTGACAGAAGAACCAAGGAATACCTACAAAGCCAGTGAACCATCTAATTCAGTTTCTTCAGTCAAGAAAGGAAGAAATTTGGAACGGATAAGAATCCCTCAATAGAGAATTGGTCCTTCAAAGAATTGGCTGGTTGCTTCTCTCAATTTTTTCATTCTTGTCAATATAATGGCTTAATCATAAACAACTTTAGTATTAGTTTGGGGTTGTACATAAACACTTAATTTCCATGTGCTACTGATGAAAACTAATCCAGTAGGATGTCCAATGCTTGCTTCAAGCTGTACCTTGCTTGTGGCTGTACTTAGCCACATAACCTGAAGTATAAAGTGAGCAGAGCAGGGAGCTAAGCAAACAGCCGAGAGGTCCATTTGTACTGATAGTATACTGATGATGCCATATCCTCGGCCCTCCATTAAGTCCTGGGAGAAGACAATGCCTGATACATCAGGATATTGTTCATCAACTTCCTCTCAGCATTTAACTTGATCATTCCTCAGAGGATGGTGGCTAAAGTGTCTGTGTTGGGATTCAACACCTCTCTCTGTAAGTGGATCTTGGACTGCTTGAGGGAAAGACCCCAGTCAGTTCAAGTTGGCAGCAACATCTCAAGCCCCATCATGTTGAGCTCTGGAGACCCCCAGAGCTGAGTGCTCAGCCCACTGCTCATCGTGCTGCTGCAATGCCAGACCCTGCTCGAATCGCATCATCAGGTTCACTGATGATACTACTGTGGTTGACCTCATTGGCAACAATGATGAGTTGACACACAGGGACAAGGTAGAGAGGCTTTGTCAAATGGTATGAGAACTACAGCCTGAGTCTCAAAGTGGACATGTTAGTGTAGTGGTTAGCACAATACACCTTCTGGTACAGGTCACCCTGGGTGTAATTTCCGCCATTGCTTGTAGGAATTAATACACTCTCCCCATAACCATGTGGGTTTCCCCCAGGTGCTCCAGTTTTCTCCCACGGTCAAAGACATACAGGTTGGTAGGTTAATTGATCATTGTAAATTGTCCTACGATAAGGTTAGGATTAAATTGGAGGGGGGGGGTTGCTGGGAGGCATGGTTGAAAGGGTCGGATGGGCCTCTATTACCTTGCATCTCAATCAATAAATAAATAAATATGACAAAAGAAGTGACTGTGGACTTCAGAAAGGTGCAGGTCTCCTACACTCCATTGCATGTCAATGGCTCTGACATGGAGAGAGTGAGGAGCACAAAAGTCCCTTGTTTGCATATAATAGGCAGTCTAGCTTGGACTCACAACACCTCCTCACTAGACAAGAAGGCACAGCAGCATCTACACTTTCTGAGGAGACTGAGGTTCCAAAGCCCCCTGCACCTGTACTAACAACTTTCTATCATCGATAGTGTCCTGTCTGGCTGCATCTTTGTGTGGTACAGAAGTTGAAAGCGAATAAACTGCATGACCCCGCAGAGGACAGTAAAAAATGCTGAGAGGATTGACGGCATTTCTCTTCTGTGTATTTGTGACATTACCGGGAGTGTTGTATATAAAGCATTGTGGGGGATCCATACCACACATCGCAGAATCTATTTGACCCACTGCCATCAGGAAGAAGGTACAGGAGCATCAGAACTGGGAATGCCAGACTGGGTAACAGCTTCTTCCCCTGGGCTCTGAGATGAACCAATACCTGCCACTGCCGAGCTCTGTCACGACAACAGAGAGCTGTTCACTCTTTAGTGTGCTATTCACTGTAGACCTGAACTGCACACTTCACAACTCACATGCATTTTTAATTTTATTTTATTAACTCATTCGTGGTGATACTTTGTTTTGTGTGCTGTGTGTGACACTGTGAATGCACCATGGTCTGGAGGAATGTTGTTTCGTTTGGTTGTACGAAACAAGTACGAAATAAGTACGGTCAGATGACAATAATCTGAACTTGAACTTAGTAGGTGCGGAGGAAATGCCAATCCATGCTAACTGGAGTCTGCCAGTGAGAAAATAAGGATCCAGTTGCATATGGAGGTACCGAGACCCAGGTCCTGGTGGTGAGATTCAAGGGGAATGTAAAGATTGAATGCTGAGCTGTGATCAATGAAGAATGCTCTGATGTGTGCATCTACATTGACCAGGTGCTCCAGAGCTCAGTGAGGAGTCAATCAGATGGCCTCTGCTGTTGACTTGTTGTGACCATAAGCAATTTGGAGCAGATCCAGATCCCTTTTCAGGCAAGAGTTGATATGCTTTATGACACACCTCACAAAGCACTTCAGCATTGTGGATGTAAGTGCTACTGGACAATAGTCAATGAAACAGGTTATCGTATGTATTCTTCTTGGGCACCAGTAAGATTGACGCCTGCCTGAATTAGGTGTATACCTCAGACTAATGAAGCAAGAGTTTGAAGATGTCCATAAACACTCCAGCCAGTTAATTAGTTCAGTGCTTGGCTAGGTCCGCCACCCATGCCGGATTCACCCTCCTGAAGGATGCTCTCTTGTTGGCCTTAGCGACTGAGATCATAGGCTCAACGGGAACTGTGGGAGTTCTTGAAGATGCCTTTTGTGCATTGAGCTCATCTGGCAGCGAAACCTCAGTGCCATTTAAGTTGCTTGGTTTTGCTTTGTGGGAAGTGATGGCACTCCAGTCCTGCCACTGTTGCCGTGCGTCCCCCTGAGGGTTACATCTCGTCCAGGGTTGCTACTTTGCAAGTGAGATGGCTTTCCAGTGGCCCTGCCTGAACTTCTTTGTTCTCTCCTTGATCGCCCGTCCTTACTTCAGTGCCTTGCTCTTTAGTCTCTCTCTCTATGCAGTAGGAGGACAGCCAGACTTGGTTCAAGAATCAGAAGGCTATACATGTAGTCCAACTCCAGGAAGGATACAGGTCAGATTCCCTAAAATACAGTGGAGGGATGGAACAGTAGTTATTTTTGATGGTAGTGTAGCAGTGACTGAGCGTGTTCGATCCTCTACTGCTACGGATGATGTGTTGGAGGTAGTTGGGCAGAGATTTCTTCAGGCTAGCCCGATTGAATACCCTGCCAAGGACGTGAAAGGTGTCAGGCTAGGCCATTTCTTGCTTATTAATCCTAGCGCTCAATCCATCAAGTGTAAGCATAACATTGACTTTTGGTGGCATGTAACTTGCAAAATCAGTATCATGGCAGAGAACTATCTGGGTAAGCAGAACGGTCAGCAGCGAACCATCAGATTTTCCAGGTGTGGTGAACTACGTGTGCCTGTCTGGACATGCCCCTGCCGACTGCTCCTGTGGCTCCTCCCACAGACCCCTGTATAAAGGCGATCTGAGGCCTATGCTCTCTCTCAGTCTCCAGGACGTAGTATGATGGTCACTCACTCCTGGTTCCTTCTTCCAGTCAATAAGAGCCGATATCTCGCCTTACATCTCAGAGTGAGTTATTGATGGTGCATCAATTTTATTGACTGGAAGTTTTAAAACATGGAAACCGTTTTGCGTCCGGAAAGGTTGGATTTGGACCCTCAAGACCCTGAAGCAGCTCTTGCTTTTGAACTCTGGCTTGCATGCTTCCAATCATAATTGGCGGAGCTTCGTGTGACTGACCCTGCCGTTATGTACAGAATTCTCCTCTCGAGGGTCACCCCAAAAGTTTATTCCATTATCCGGGACCTACCGACCTACGAAGGGGCACTGGACGCCCTCAAAAGACAGTACCTGCGGCCGGTGAACACCGTCTACGCAAGACATCGTTTAGCTACCCGGCGACAGCGGCCTGGAGAATCGAGCGCCGAGTTTCTCCGAGCACTACAGACACTCGTCCGAGCTTGTGACAGAACACGGCAGAACAACATGCGGAGCTGCTAGTGCGAGACGCCTTTGTGACGGGACTGAGGTCAGTGTACATGCGCCAGCGACTGCTGGAACACTCCGATCTTACCTTACGCTCGGCGATCGAGACGGCCAACGGTCCGGAAGCTGCGCTGCACTACGCCGACGCTGTCCAGTCGCGCGATTCCCCTCCGGTTCCATGGACGACTCAGACCCCGCCACCGCCGGCTCCCGCAAGTGAAATCGCCGCTGCCAGTCGCGATTCCACGAGCTCCCCGAACCCGACCACGGCGGTGGCCCATCAGAAGCCTGTGCTTTGTTATTTCTGTGGACTTAAAAAGCACCCTCGAAAACGCTGCCCAGCGCGAGAAACGACCTGCTCCAGCTGCGGAAAGCGGGGCCATTTCGCCAAGGTCTGTAAGTCTTACCTGCAAGCGGAGTGCAGCGCTGCGGGTGAGACATGGGGGCCGCCATTTTGCATGCCCGGATGTGGGCGGCCATCTTTGTCGGCGTCAGCACGCCCCGCCCCCGACCCTCCAATGCTTACCGGGTACCCCGGATGTGGGCGGCCATCTTTGTCGGCGTCAGCATGCCCCGCCCCCAACCCCCCTGATGCCCTATCCCGAGGAACATGTGCTAGCACACAGCTCGACCAGCTGTACACCCTTCATGCACAACTTTGCCATCCGGGTGTCACCCGATTTTACCATTTTGTGAAAGCTCGGAACCTGCCGTACTCCCTGGAGGACATCAGGACGATGACCAGGGACTGCCAAATTTGCGCTGAGTGCAAACCGCACTTCTACCGTCCTGACACGGCGCAACTTGTCAAGGCCACCCGCCCTTTTGAGCGACTGAGTGTTGACTTTAAGGGCCCCCTTCCCTCCACTGACCGCAATGTCTATTTTCTCAGTGTTATCGACGAGTACTCACGGTTCCCCTTTGCCATCCCCTGCCCCGACACCACTGCCACGTCCGTCATAAAAGCCCTGCGCCAGCTCTTCACTCTGTTCGGATATCCCTGCTATATCCACAGCGATAGAGGGTCCTCCTTCATGAGTGACGAGCTGCGCCAGTACCTGCTAGCTAGGGGCATTGCTACTAGTTGGACCACGAGTTATAATCCCCGGGGTAATGGACAGGTGGAGCGGGAGAATGCTACAGTGTGGAAGGCCACACTCATAGCCCTTAAGTCAAAAGGGTTGCCGGTCTCTCGATGGCAGGAGGTCCTCCCTGAGGCACTGCACTCTATCTGCTCTCTGTTATGTACGTCCACCAATGCCATCCCTCACGAACGCCTATTCTCTTTTCCCAGGAAGTCTGTCACTGGGACCACCCTACCAGTTTGGTTGACGTCCCCAGGGCCAGTGCTGCTCCGGAAACATGTGAGGAGCAATAAATACTCCCCGCTGTTGGAGAGGGTTCACCTTCTACATGCGAACCCCCAGTATGCCTACGTGGTCTTACCTGATGGGCGGGAGGACACGGTCTCCATCCGCGACCTGGCACCTGCAGGTGCAGCAGACCACTACCCTGAAGGCTCTCCGGTAACGTTGAACCCTGCACCTGAGGTGACACCATGCTCACCAGGCCCTACACAGACTCCTCACGACACTTATATACCGGGCGTTTCGTACGCATTTATACCAGGCGCCTCGCACATGCGTGAGGGATCACCAGCGCCTAGTGGGCTGGAACAAGCACAACCTCCGTCCCCTGTGCAATCCCCAATGTCGCCGGCATCCGTGCGATCACAGCCGGTGCTACGTAGATCGCAGCGACAGATTCGACCACCTGATAGACTTGACTTGTAAGAAACTTCGCCACATGGGGACTCTTTTAAACAAAGGGGGATGAATGTGGTGAAATATGTGTGCCTGTCTGGACACGCCCCATGCTGACTGCTCCTGTGGCTCCTCCCACAGGCCCCTGTATAAAGGCGATCTGAGGCCTATGCTCTCTCTCAGTCTCCAGGACGTAGTATGATGGACACTCACTCCTGGTTCCTTCTTCCAGTCAATAAAAGTCGATATCTTGCCTTACGTCTCAGAGTGAGTTATTGATGGTGCATCACCAGGTCAGGGGAAGAAGAGTGAGACAATACCACTATGTCCAAACATCACGATGAGTTTATCATAAAGAAGGCACCTGAATTGATACATAAACATCTTAGGACACAAAGAACTTATGTAGCCAGCAGAAGAGGCTCAGTGACTCAGTGTTCTAAGAATCAGAAGGCTGTGACACGTAGTCCAAGTTCAAGACAGACATAGAGTCTAGCTTGACAATGAGTTAGTCCTAATGGAGTACTGTCCTTGAGAGGGGTCATCTACCAGTTGGACCCAGGCTCATGACACTTCTCAAGTGGACCCAAAACTTCCCCTGGCATTATTTTGAAGAATATTAGGGAAGTTCTTCCCAGAATCCAGAACAATATCCATTACTTAACAAATGACACTACAGCAAATTATATTGTTGGTGTTTTGGAAATCCTGTTGCAAATTGACCACCGTGTTTCCTACAGGTGAAATATTTCATGAATATTTCATGGAGCCGTCCTGAGATTGTGAACAGAAGTTAATGGGGTAATCAGGCATTTTGGCTGCTGTCTGTGTGAGTGACAGGATAAAGGACATCACTGAGAAGATGATTAATTGCCAGAGGTCAGACGCCAGTACATCATACCTTTGAGTGTAAGTTTAGTTCTGCACGGTACTGGGTTGGAGGGATGGACCTTCTTTATAACCAGCCCTTAGTTTTGCCTGGTACAATTGTATAAAGTCACTGGCCTTTGTTAGAGAGGTAAGCTTAACTAAGTATTCCTGTTTAGTTTTAATGAATTTCATTGTATATTTATGCTTCTACTGGAAATGAAATGGTTAATGTATGAAGAGTATTTGATGGTTCTGGGCTTGTACTCACCGGAGATTAGCAAAATGAGAGAGGATCTCAATGAAGCCTACTAAATATTGAAAGGACTGGATAGAATGGATGTAGAGAAGATGCTTCCAACAGTGGGAGAGTCTCAGACCAAAGGGCACTGCCTCAGATTCAAGGATATCCCTGTAGAGCAGAGATGAGGTGGAATTTCTTTAGCCAGAGGGTGGTGAATCTATGGAATTCATTGTCACAGACAACAGTGTGAGGCCAAGTCACTGGAAAGGTTTAAAGTGGAGGTTGATAGATTCTTGAATACCAGGGGTGTGAAAGGTTATGGGGAGAAGGCAGAGAATGGGTTTGAGAGGGAAAATAAATCAATCATGATGGAATGGTGGAGCAGGCTCAATTGACTGAATGGCTTAACTCTGTTCCTATGTCTTGGCTTATTTATTTATTCACTCAGCCTCAAATAAATATGTTTTAAAATTAGATAGTATATTTTATTTCAAAATATTTTTTAAAATATTTAAATCTCTCTATTCTATTTTTAAATATCTGTATATCTATTACATTGAAAACCAGCTGAAAAGAGCCTTTGACAGTACAATTTGGTGGAGTGAGACTGAAGGTCCATGTATTACTTCCCACAAATCATCGGGAAAGGGATACAAGAACCTTAAGACCCAAACCACCAGGTTCAGGAACAGTTATTTCCTTTCAATCGTCAGGCTCCTGAACCAATATGGATAATTTGACTTGCCTCAACTCTGAACGGATTCCACAGCCCATGGGCTCACTGTCGAGGACTCTACAACTCGTGTTCTCAGTATTATTGAGTGATTCATTTATTTATTTGTTTGCACCGCTCGTCTTCTTTTGCATGTTGGTCATTTTACAGTCTTTGTGTGTAATTTTTTCTTGAGTCAACTTTCCCTCTGTCCTACTGTGATTGTCTGCAAGAAAGTGAATCTCAAGGGTATGTGGTGACATATACGTAATTTGATAATAAATTTACTTTGAAATTAAATAATTGAAGGACTACACAGAAGAGGAAGTTCAGATATAGTATTGGGGCATTCCCAGAAAGGAGAGATGAAAAGTATCCAAAATTAAAATTCTCCTATAGATAATTCTAAGGCCTCTTTTTGCCAACACACTTCTCTTACATGGTACAACAATATAACAGCAACCCTGACTAAATAAAGAATCTGCAAATATGCATGACAGATCTAAAGAATGGAATGAAACAAGGAAAATGAAAAGGGACTGAGTAGTATTTTATTAAGATAGAAGTAGAACAATATTATTTGATGTAGGTTGGGCCTTGCTAGTGACAAAGTGAAGAACCCTAAGTGGAGGGAAAAGTAAGGTAGATGTCAATTGAATCTTCTTGTCTTCAGAGAAGAGGGGGGGGGGACCAAGATAACAGTAAAAACTGTAGAGGAGATGCTTAGAAAGTTCAAGATAAATGCAACTGTAGGTACTAGAATATTGTACCAAAAAAAACACAGAACACTGGAAGAACTGAGTGGACCAAACAGCACTAATTGACAGTTCTAATTGAGATCTGAAACAGATCTGTGAGGGAAGAAGAATGAGTACTTAAATATCACAGTAAGGTGGAGGAGGGGGGCTGGCTGGGATAGGGATTGTTTCATGATATGTGGAACCATATGGTGAGGGGATGAGAAAGCAAAACAAAGGGGTTTGAATGCTGGCCAATCAGTGAACGGCAGTGCGAGAAGAAAAGGTGACTTCACACAGGTCTGCGACTGAAGATTTAAAAAGCAGTTTTCAGAGTTTGAACTGTGACCAATCAGTGAACAGGATTCATTAACGAGTGAATAAAATAAGGAAGGGGCAAGCAGATCATTCACTGTCGGAGGGGCTATTGTGTGAGTGGGCCAGTGTTCGAGTGGGGAGACTTTGGCTTTAGCTCATCAGGCTTGGGCAAGGCAAGTATCTAGTAAATATCTTCTTCTTCTTTATTCTTCATTCCTCATCTGTTAGGGCATAGACAGAACAGTGAGAATGACTCTAAGGGCAGTGTTGTGTTCTTAGTGTGAGATGTGGGAATTCTGGGAGAACTGACTCTCAGTAACCACATCTGCACCAGATGCACTGAGCTGCAGCTCCTCAGAGAACATGCTGAGGAACTGGAGCCACAGCTTGATGACTTTCAGCTCATACTGGAGCTACAGGAAGGTGGTCACCCCTAGGGTGCAGGAGGCAGGTAACTGGGTGACCATCAGGAGAGGAAGGGAAATGGGTAGACAGTACAGAGAGCCCCTGTGGCCATTCCCCTCAATGATACGCACACTGTTTTGGAGGAAGGTCGGGATGGCTCCCAATGGAGACAGTCAGCAGCCGGATGAGCATGTTCAGCCCCAGGTTGACAGTGTTAGGACCCGGGCTGGTGGTCGCTCTTTACGGAAGGATTGAATTTGTGCAGTTGTTCTCCTTGTAAAGATGCTTCCGATATTCTGAGATTTATGTGGTTATTGGACCGTATTTTAAATTGATTTCTCTCAGTTTTTCGGTATTTTCTTTCTTGTGGCCGATTGACAGGTGGGTGATCTGTTAATTTTCGATGTTTAAGGGGGGTGGTTAGGGGTTTGGTGCTACTGTCGTTGTTCTTTTCTGTGAGTGAGAGGGTCGGGGATTGTTACTGTTGCTGTTCTTTTCTGCGGGTGAGGGGGCCAGGGACTGTCATTGTCTCTGATGTTTTTCTATTGGGAGATGGGGGAGTCTGTGAGTTTAGTTTCTTTTCTTCTTCATGCGGGGCAGATTTGATGTCTTTTCTTTCCTCAGCGCACATGGTCTTTCTGTATTTAATGGCTTTCTGGAGAAGTCAAGTATCAGAGCTGTACTGTACATGCATACTTTGACAATAAAATGAACCTTTGAGCCTTTGGATACTGTTGAGGGGGATGGCCTACCAGGGGGAGATGCAGTGGGTTGGTCTCCAGCACTGAGTCTGGCACTGTGACTCAAAAGAGAAGAGAGTGAAGAGGTCTGGGGTGCTGATAGGCGATTCCATACTTAGAGGAACAGAGATGAGACACTGTGAACATGATGGACATATGCCTCCCAGGTGCCAGGGACAGTGATGTCTCGGATCAGGTCCATGGCATGCTAAAGAGGGAGGGGTGAGCATCCAGAAGTATTGGTACATATTAGCACCAACGACATAAGTAGGAAAGGTGAGGAGATCCTGAAGAGAGATTTTAGGAGGCTAGGTAGAAAACTGAAAAGTAGGACTGACAGTGTGGATTGCTGCCTGTGCCACTTGCCCGTGAGGGTAAGAATGGGAGCATTTGGCAGATAAACGTGTGGCTGAGAAGCTGGTGCAGGGGGTAGGAGTTAATATTTCTGGATCGTTGGGATTTGCTCTGGGAAGTAAGACCAGTACAAGGGGAACGGATTACTCCTGAACCCAAGGGTGATCAACATCCTCGTGGGCAGATTTGCCAGAGCTGTTCAGGCGTGCTTAAACTAAATTGGCAGGCGTTTGGGAATTGGAGTGATAGGGCTGAGACTGGCCAGTTGTTTTATAAACAGAGGCAGTTTGTAGTGAGTAACGGAGCAAATTACTCAGCACATTATATTATACATCCCAGAGATGAAGTAATATGCAGCAGCCTCTCCGGACTCTGGATTGGGGATTGCCAAATGTTATGTGGATTTTCTGGTGTAGTCTGTTTTGTGATATCGGTCTGGAGGAACATTGTCTTATTTTTTATCTGCATTGCACTTGTGGTTTCTAAATGACAATAAACTGAATCTGAATCTGTATTCTAAAGGCAGGATGGCTGACAAGGAAATTCAAAGCCAATGTAAAAACCAAAGAGAGGGCATATAATGGAGCAAAAATTTATGGAAAATTAGAGGATTGAGAATCTTTTAAAAACTAACATAAGGAGCTAAAAAGTCATAAAAAGAAAAAGATGAAATATGAAGGTAAGCTGGCCAATAATATTAAAGAGGAAATCTTAAGTTTCTTCAGATATATAAAGTGTAAAAGAGAAGCGGGAGTAGATGTCAGACTGCTGGAAAATGAGGAAACAGAGAGACTGCAAAAGGACTTAGACAGATTAGCAGAATGGGCAAATAAGTAGCAGGTGAAACTCCTGAAAATAAGATGAAAGTAAGGAAGGGGCAAGCAGATCAGCCATTGTCGGAGGGGCTATTGTGTGAGTGGGCCAGTGTTCGAGTGGGGAGACTTTGGCTTTAGCTCATCAGGCTTGGGCGAGGCAAGTATCTAGTAAATTTCTTCTTCTTTATTCTTCATTCCTCATCTGTTAGGGCATAGATCAACTTCCAGACTTCCGATCAATCTTTGGAGCTCTGATCTTTGGTACTGAACCCGGGCTGGTCGAAAACAGGACCTCAAGCTCCTCCAATCCCTGTCCCTACACCCTAATCTGTCCTCTAACTTCCCCACATCACTGTCCTTACCCTAACCTGACATCTAACTGCCCTCTCTGTCCCCAAAGCCATCCTTACAAACTTAAAAACAAGTACATCTGAGCCACGGTCTCAACAAAGACAGCAGCTCGCCACCGTAATGAAAAAGAAAGGCGCATTGTGTTAGTACAAGGTAGAACAATGACAGCATGCAGGATAAAGAGTTTGTTACAGAGAAAGTGAAGTGCACATAGACAAGATACAAGGTCATAAGAATGTAGATTCTGAGATCAAGAGTCCATCTTATCGTACGGGGGGGGGGACATACGGGGGGGAGGATCTGTTCATTAGTCTTATAACAATGCGATAGAAGCTGTTCTTGAAACTTGTGGTACGTGATTTCAGACTTTTGTTTCCTCTGCTTGACAGGAGGAGGAGAGGAGAAAGAATGTCCAGAGAAGTGCAAAGAGTCCCATGGAGGGAAGACTGATGTGCTGAGCAGTGATCACACTCTGCACTTCCTTGTGGTTGTGGGCAGAGCAGTCGCAATTTCGAGCTGTGATGCATGGAGATAAGGTGCTGTCTATCGTGCATCAATAAAAATTGGTGAGGGTTAACGGGGACATGCTAAATTTCTTCAGCTTCCTGAAGAGGTAGAGGCATTGAAGAGAGAGTTTTCTTGGCCATGGTGTAAACATAATTGGACCAGGACATGCTATTGGTGACGTTTGACCTAAGAATTTAAGTTCTCAACCCTCTAGAGCTCAGCCACATTGATGTAAACAGGACATGTGCATAACCACCCGCCAACCCCCACCTCCCACTTTCTGAAGTTAATATTCACCTCTTTTGCTTGTTGACATTCAGGGAAAAGTTGTTATGACACAATGGATATCCTTGTGTTCCGACTCACTGTTATTTGAGGTATGGCCCATTACAATGGTATCTGCTAACTTACGGATAGAGCAAAATCCTGGCTATACAGATGTGAGTGCACAGGGAATTGAGTTGGAGGCTGAGGACGCAGTCTCCTGGGGTGTTGCATTCAGAACAATCATGGTAGATGTGTCACTGCCAAGCCTTACTGATTGTGGTCTGTTAGTCAAGAAGTCAAGGATACAGTTACAAAGGGAGATGTTCAGTACCACTCTAGGACTTTGGAGATGGATCTGCTTGGAATTATGATGTTTAAGGCCAAGCTACAGTCAATAAGCAAAGGTTGAATGTAGGAGATTTTATTGTCCAAATGCTACAGAGATCAATGTAGTGGAGCAGAGTCTGGACCACTAATCAATATTCTATGATGTTACACTTATGTCTTTCCTTAAAGTAGAAACATGTCTGGATATGAGACATCCTAACTTACAGACTTATATGTAGAAATTCTGGAGACTGGTCACAATCTTCCACCTTAGAAAGGAAACTCAGTCTAATTATATCTTTAACATATTCAGTATGTGGAAAAAATACCTGAATTGCGTAGTTCTAAACTACAGGCTCAATGTCTTGTCCAAGAATTTTCTATGTGTTTGTATTAGCAGTTTGTGTTTAATGATTACACAGTCCTCCAGTTAATCATTGATCAGCCGCAATAATGGGATGAAGGCCTCAGCTGAGTTACTGCCTGCTGAGAACTTTTGGGGAGCCTTGGAATCTTGATGTACGTGTTTTGGTCAATGAAACTATGGGCTTTTACTTTCTTCTCCTGTGAAGGTTGCTCTCAGTTGAATGAGAGCTGGGGGTGGGGGACTTCGTTCAAAAGGGAGAATGCTTGAATTAGCCAGATTAAATAAATCATTGAGATCCAAACCACAATACAATCATTAATGAGTAATGAGCTATATTGTAGCTCTGCTGATCTCCTGATAGCATAGCAGATGTTTTAGAGGCATTGCAATCATGTAATAATATTTCATTTAATAATTATTTGGCTAATGATTAGCGGGACAAGCAATTATTATTTCTAGAGCTGAAGTATGTTATATCAACTATATGGAGCTCTAATTCTTGTTCACAAATGCTGTTTTTCCATACTCATATTTCTCTCCTGTTAAAACCTCAGACCCCTCCTGAGACATGACCTTGGCAGTAAGTTACCTGAAGCTGAGGCAGCACAACAAAGCAGAAGATGATCGCAAGTGGTATCAGTATGAAGGTGAGACTCTGTCTCATAGAGGATTGCATCATGGACACTACTATCAATGTTAAAATGGGCAAGTGTGTTTGTGGTAAGCACATTGATGAGGCTAAGGACAAATTTACCTGCCTCTCATTTATTATTATTTTGGCACGTTCGTCTTCAGGACTCAAGCAGCTTTGGAGATATCTGTGATACCAGACCAGTCTGGATCATTGAAAATCCCCCCAGCTAGCATGTAAATTATCCTCCTGTTCCTCTCTATGTTCAATATGGACTTGATACATCATTTCAGATGTAATGATTGGTGGTAATCAAAAGGAGATCGCTTTTCCTCTGTTTTAAGTGGTGCCATATTATTTCATAGAGACCTCAGGCAATGTTGTTGAGTACTGTAGCCATTTCCTCCTGAGAGTATATCAGATTGTTGTGACTTCCAGTACAGAGTGAATCACTGACACAGAATATTCTCAGAGGTGGTGATGGAGGAGGCTGCAACATTGACTGAAAGGTATGATACTGTGTATATGACTATGTCATGATTGACTTCTCTCTGAGGAATCTGTCCCAATTTTGGCTGAATTCTCCACGTAACAGGATTGTGCAATGTCAGCCCAGATCAGGTGTAGCTCTGTGTTTGACAAATGTGGTAGGGAGAGTAATAAAGGTGAGAATGGATGCACAAGTGAAGGTGAGAGTGAACGTACAAGTGGTGAGAATGGATGCACAAGCGAAGGTGAGAGTGAATGCACAAGTGAAAGTGAGAGTGAACGTACAAGTGAAAGTGAGAGTGAATGCACATGGTGAGAATGAATGCACAAGTGAAAGTGGGAGTGAATGCACAAGGGAAGGTGAGAGTGAATGCACAAGGGAAGGTGAGAGTGAATGCACAAGGGAAGGTGAGAGTGAATGCACAAGTGAAATTGAGAGTGAATGCACAAGGGAAGGTGAAAGTGAATGCACAAGGGAAGGTGAAAGTGAATGCACAAGTGAAATTGAGAGTGAATGCACAAGGGAAGGTGAGAGTGAATGCACAAGTGAAATTGAGAGTGAATGCACAAGGGAAGGTGAGAGTGAATGTACAAGTGGTGAGAATGGATTCACAAACGAAGGTGAGAGTGAATGCACAGGTGAAGGTGAGAGTGAATGTACAAGGGAAGGTGAGAGTGAATGCACAAGTGAAATTGAGAGTGAATGCACAAGGGAAGGTGAAAGTGAATGCACAAGGGAAGGTGAAAGTGAATGCACAAGTGAAATTGAGAGTGAATGCACAAGGGAAGGTGAGAGTGAATGTACAAGTGGTGAGAATGGATTCACAAACGAAGGTGAGAGTGAATGCACAGGTGAAGGTGAGAGTGAATGTACAAGGGAAGGTGAGAGTGAATGCACAGGTGAAGGTGAGAGTGAATGTACAAGGGAAGGTGAGAGTGAATGCACAAGGGAAGGTGAAAGTGAATGCACAGGTGAAGGTGAGAGTGAATGCACAAGTGAAAGTGAGAGTGAATCCACAAGTGAAAGTGAGAGTGAATGCACAAGTGAAGGTGAGAGTGAATGCAGAAGTGAAATTGAGAGTGAATGCACAAGGGAAGGTGAGAGTGAATGCACAAATAGTGAGACTGGATTCACAAGTGAAAGTGAGAGTGAATGCATAGGAAGATCAGGAATCAAGGAAGGAAATTTGAACTTTAAAGGCCATAGTGCTAAAAAGACAAAACATTTTTTAAAAACATGGCAGCAGAAAAAATCACCAAGAAATTTGAACGTGATAAATTGATAAATTGGAAGAATTCATTCACAGTTGTCAACCTAGCGGTTGAGTTTATTGTCATGTGCACACATATGATGAGGTTCAGGTACAATGAAGAACTTGCTTGCAGCAGCAACAAAGGCATTTAATGACAGACAGCAGACAAAATAGAAATTATATAAGACAGTGGAGAGAGAGAAAAGGAAAACATAACCATACGAATCTGTGGTAATAAAAGGAGTTGTCCTATTGCTGTTCTGTTGTTGAAGTACAATTAGGATTATACAAGTTGGATCAAAGACCTGATGGCTAAGTTCAAAGTTCAAAGTAAACGTATTATCAACATATTTGTCACCGTGTACAAGCCTGAGATTCATTTTCTTGTGTACATACTCAATAAATACAATAACCGCAATAGAATCAATGAAAGCCGACACCAACAGGGAGAAAACCAGTGTGCAAAAGACAACATACAGCAAATGCAAAAAGAAAGTAAAAAATAATAACCAATAAATAAATAAATATTGAGAACATAAGATGAAGGATCCTTGAAAGTGAGTCCATAAGTTGTGGGAACAGTTCACTGATGGGGCAAGTGAAGTTGAATGAAGTTATCCCCTCTGGTTCAAGAGCCTGACGATGGATGTTACTTTCCCTGCAACAACGCTCCATGTAGATGTGCTCAACGGTAGGGAGGGTTTTACCCGTGATGGACTGGGATGTATCCATTACTTTTTTGTAGGATCTTCTGTTCAAGAGCATGAGTGTTTCTATACAAGGCTATGATGCAAGGATTCAAAGATTCAAAGTACATTTATTCTCAAAGTATGTATACAAAATATAACTCTGAGATTCAACCCTTTGCAGGCAGCCTCAAGACAAAAAAACACCACAGAATACATTCAAAGAAAACATCAAACGCCCAGTGCATGAAAAGAAAGAAGGAATAGTGCAAACAGCAGAAAGTGAGCGAGCAATGCATAGAATATCAATATCAGATCAGGAATCCAGGAGTATTCAGTTTAGTTCAGTTCTGCACCATGCCACTAGCCCACTGTAGGCTGCAGAGCTGGTCTTCGCCAAAGTGCCCCAGTCCTCACCAATCACCCTGATCAAACCACTCAAAAGCAACAGAACCGAGTAACCAGAATCCAGAACATGAAGCTCAGAGTCCCCCAAAAAGAGTCCATAGCTACAAGCTGATCAGCCCTTGCAACATGGAACCCAAGAGTGCTGTGCTTTCCTCTGACAGCACCTAGTGGGAGCGAGGGGAAGACCAGTCAAGCATTGGCAGATGGTGCTGATGCAGCCAGCCAATATACTCTCCAACAAACATCTATAGAGCTTTCTCAAGGTTTTAGATGTTATGCCAAATCTTTGCAAAGTTCTAAGGAAGCAGAAGCACTGCCATGCTTTCTTCGTAATTGCACTAATGTGCCGGGCCCAGGCCAGGTCCTCTGAAATGATAACACCGAGGAATTTAAGGTTGCTGACTCTCTCCACCTCTGATCCCCTGATAAGGACTGGATCATGGACCACTGGTTTCCTCTTGCTGAAGTCAATAATCAGCTCCTTGGTCTTGTTGACATTGAGTAAGAGGTTGTTGTTATGACACCATTCAGCCAGATTTTCAGTCTCCCTCCTATTTGCTGATTCGTCACCACCTTTGATTTGGCTAACAACAGAGGTGTCGTCAGCAAACTTAAATATGGCATCAGAGCTGTGCTTAGCCACACAGTCATAAGTGTAAAGCAGGTAGAGCAGGGGGCTAAGCAGACAGCCTAGTGGTGCACCTGTGCTGATGGAGGTTGTGGAGGAGATGTTTTTGCCAATCTGAACGGACTGGGTCTACAAGTGAGGAAATCAAGGATCCAATTGCACAAGGAGGTATTGAGGACAAGGTCTTGAAGCTGATTGATTAGTTTTGAGGGGATGATCGTATTGAATGCTGAGAAGCAGTCAATGAAGAACATTTTGATGAGCAGATATTCCAGGGTTGAAGGAAGAGCCAATGACATGTCTCTGCTGTGGACCTGTTGGGCCAGCAGACCAATTGGAATAGATTCAGGTCACTTCTCAAGCAGGAATTGATATGCTTCATCATCAATCTCTCAAAACACTGCATCACTCTGGATGTAAATGGTACTGGACAATAGTCATTGAGGCAGGTTACCACGTTCTCCTTCGAGACCAGTATAATTGGAGCCTGTTTGAAGCAGGTGGCTACCTCAGATTGCCAAAGTGATGGGTTAAAGATATCAGCAAATACTCCAGCTAGCTGATCCGCACAGGTCTCTTGGCCAGGTACCCTGTCTGGGCCGGATACTTTCCATGGATTTACCCTCCTGAATTCAGCCTCAGAGACAGATATCACAGGATCATCAGGGGCTGTGGAAGTTTGTGATGGTTCCTCCATGTTTTGATTGTCAAAGCGAGCCTGTAAGGCCTTGAGCTCGTCTGGAAGCGAGCCCCGTCTGTCACCTCTGTTGCTTGATTTCACTCTGTAAGAGGCGATAGCATCTAAGCACTGCCACAGCTGTGGAGCATCCTTCATTCATTCCAGATCAGTCCAGAGTTGCCAGTTTGCCCATGAGATGGCCTTCCAGAGACTGTGCCTGGACTTCTTCTAACTTCCTTGGTCACCAGACTTGAGTGCCTCTGATCTGGCCCTCAGCAGATTGCAGATCTCACGGTTAATCCGCCGCTTCTGGCCAGGGAGGGTTCCAAATGATTTTGTGGGGACACACTGGTCTACAACTGCTTTAATAAAGTCTGTGACAACCGTGGTGTATTCATTCAGATCCACAGATGAGTCCTTGAACACGGCCAAATCCATTGGTCTGTGGCCTCTCTTCTGCCTCTTGTGACCACATCTTTGTTGTCCTAATCGCTGGATCCTTGCTCTTTAGCGTCTGCCTGTATGAAGGACAGCCAGGTGAGCAGATTTTTCGATATTCATGGAAGAGTAGGCATTCCTTACCTTAGTATAGCAGTGGTCTAGTGTGTTGAGACCTCTGGTGCTACAGATTATATGCTGATGGTAATTGGGCAGAGATTTCTTCAAACAAGCCTGATGAAGTCCCTGACTATGATATGGAAAGTATCAAGGTGGATTATTTCTTGTTTGGTGACAGCATCGTGCATTCTCTCCAGTGCCTGATTACAGTTGGTCAATGATAGCATGTAATCTGCCGTCCAGGTCATGGAGGAGAACTCTTTTGGTAAATTGAACCATCAGCATTTGATCGTTAGGTGTTCAAGGTTGGGGCAACATGAGTTTGACAAAACTGCCACATTGGAGCACCACAGAGAGTTTGTCATGAAACATCATCGTGGCTATCCCTCGAGGTCGAGGATGATGGTCTTTGTTCCATTGATCTGGCCCACAGAGTGAAGACGTGTACTTGATGTTGCACTCCAAGAAGCACACGATACTTTACAAATCAACCAACTGATTCCAACGGCATGGAAACCACAATGATTGGAGCTGATGAATTTGTTGCAGCCTTCATCTGCTTTCACAGCCATTGAGTTCGAAGTAACTTCCTCCGCCTGTTCCACCGTTGAGGTCTTGGTTGGATTGTTCTTTGTCAGGGACCTCACGCTTGACCTTACCGCCATGGGTGATACTACCAGGAGCATAGCTCCAGACAGCATCACTCTCGGGATCTCAGGGCCACACAAGCTTCTCCACCACGACAAGGTGACGATCCACAGGGAAGTACGAAGCATACACCTCCACCTCCATCTTTTGCCTTTTCTGAATCAATAGTTCAGTCCATCCTGTGTATTGTGAAGCCTTCGGGTCTGCTCGCCGAATCTGGTGTACTCTGAATAAGCCATGTATCAGTAAAACACAGAACACAACAATTTCTCATTTCCCATCTATACAGCAATTTTGCCCTCAGGTCCTCAATTTTGTTCTCCAGCGACAGCACATTTGCTAACAAGAGGCTGCATAGAGGGGAGCTCATCCCTCTGCATTTCAGCCTGGCTTGGCGACCACCCCCCACCTCACTTCCGGCCATTGCAATGAAACTTCATCCACGTAAAGGACCTATACCTGGCTTGCTTGAGAGTTATATCGACTGAGTCCTTCAGAAGATCATGAAATCTGTAGATCACTAAGTCAATTCAAAAGTACATTGCTTAAAAGGAAATTACATGTGAGAGTATTTCAAGAGGTATATTTAGAAAAGTTATATGTAACCCATAGTGGTTCAGCAGTGCCACTGTGGAAGCATATAGAAAATAGGGTATATAGAAAAGTAACAGTTCTTCAGCCTAGTAGTGTGGGTCTTAGGCTTCTGTACCTCTGCACTATGTATGGCTTGTCAGAACCAAGAAGGTAGAGGATATGATCCAGATGCTGGGGACGCCTGGTGATGGGTGTTCTCTTCCTGAGACAGTGCCTCCTGTAGACAACGTCTATCATAAGGAGGGCTTTGTTGTGTTCCTGAACATTGGAATTGCTGTGCTAGGCCATTATGCAACCAGTCAGTGTGGACAATGGAAATAGGGAGCTGGAGGGATTTACTATGCTGAACGAAATAATAACTTTTTTTTTACATAGCACCTTTAAAGAGGCAAGAAAAATTTGATCACCTCTATTGACAAATTATGACTACACGCACACACACACACACACACCATATGATCAAAAAGTGCAGTTTTAAGAAGGGTCTTAACAAAGAAAGAGGAATAGAGAAACTAAGGGAAGAAAGTTGTTGGACATTAGCAACTGAACACATGTACTTCACAGATGACAAACTACTTACATTTAAGATAGATCAAGAGACTACAAATGAAGCTACATCACTACCTCAGAGTTGTGGGTTGCCCGATATTAGAGGGGAAGAAAATGAGAGCAGAACAGGGAGAGAGAGAAAGATGGGGGAGGGAGAGGGAATCAAGACAATAGAAGAATTTGAAAACAATGATAAGTATTTCAAAGTCTGAACGGGTTCTAACCAAGATATATCATAGGTTACAAACACAGGGATATGGAGTGAAAACAACTTGGTGCAGGATAGGACATAGGAAGCAGAGTTCTGGATAGCCTTGTTTGCAGAGAGTTAAACGAGTGAGGCTGACCTTGTGTGGACTGAAATGGCCAAGTCTGGTGTTAATAAGAGTGTGGAGACAGATTTTGGTAGCAGGTGATCTGAGCAGCCATACTTGCAAAGAAAAGCAAGATAGATAGTTGGGATCACAAATAAAATACTGGAGGAACTCAGTAAGCCAGGCAGCATCTACGGGAAAGAGCAAGCAGTCTACATTTTGGGCCGAGACCCCTCATCAGGGCTGACAACTGGAATACTAGAGGAAATGGTGCAGGCGCAGGTGCAGGAAGAGAAGCTATTCCAGATGTTTGCCTGGGTATGGCTGGATGGATAAGGATGGAAGAGGAATTGTACAGCCCCTGGGCCATACAGAGTAGAAGTCAAGTAGAAAGGAGAATATGTGGAGACACAAGAGACTGCATATGCTGGAAGCTGGAGCAACAAAAAAATTACTTGAAGAGTCCAACGGAAGGTGGAACTGTTGATGTTTCAAGCCAAAACCCTGCATCAAGAGTGTGTGGAGGAGGTGCCGTGAACAGAAGGGATTTTATTTTCAAAAAAGGAAAAAAAAATCAAGGTACATGTAAAACCAGTCTATCCATACATTCATCAAATGTCCATCTTATTTCCTGCTTCAAACTTGGTATTACTTCCCAGCTCCTTTGCAACATAGTTCACCTGCATCTGTAACCCGGATCTTTCTTAGTGGTCTTTCTAGATGCACTCCAGCCTGTACCCCCATCTTCCACCCTGTGTGACCTCTACTGAACATGACTTCACTCTCACCAGTTCCTGCTCTCCAACCATTCCTGAGCATTGCCTGCTAGTTAAGCAAAACCTCAAAGTTAAAATTTATATTGTTGATTTTTAAATTCCTCCATGGCTTCAAGAATACACGAATATAGAAAGGAGTTGACCATTTGGCCACTCAAACATGTTCTAGCATTCAATAAAATCAAGTCTGATATGATCTTGGCCTTAATGCCACTTTCATTGATTTAACCTTTTAAACTTTTCATGGTTCAAAATTCTGCTTACCTCTTTTTATGATATATTCAATGCACCCAAAGGTAGACAACACCAAAGATCCATATCAATTATCTCCCTTTCTTCCAAACTCCAATCTGTTAAATTACTCCTCATAAGACATCCATTCATCCCAAGCAACCTTTCTACTCTTGGTACCCTTATAATGCCCCAAGTTATCTCTGCTACTTAAATTCTGGATCTTTGTGAATTACCATTAGCAGAAGCCTTCAGCTGCCAGTGCCCAAATTATGGAATATCTTGTCTAAATCTTTCTGTCTCTCCAGCCCTCTTTCTACAAGACCCTACATCCTACCTCTCATTTCCCCTCAGAGGTACTTTGGGTTGACCATTGTTTAGCAATGTTCCTGTGAAGCATTTTGTGCCACTTTTCTATTTGAGTGACACCACAAAACAGTTCATTTTTGACCGATAAAATGAAATATTGGTAGTTGAAGAACAGCTCTGAACAACCTCAAAAAATCACACAAAAATAAGAACAACTGGAAATAATTTGGAAGATGTGTAGTTGGGGTGGTTGATGGTTGGATTGAGTTGTTCTCCAACCTTGGCAGTTTACTTGCAATTGTTTTATCACTATGCCAGGAGAGATCACTAGTGCACCTTTCATGTGCATAACAAGGCACCAGCAATGTCTCCTCGCATGATGATGAAATGTTTGCAAGTAAATTACCAGAATCAAATAAGACCTCAACCCAACCAAGAGGACTATTGTTAGAATGAGCAACAGCTTGACTGGTTCAATGCATTTTAGCTTCAACATTTTTACAAGCACTATTAATGCATTCTATTGTCTCTTTTGTTAGCATTCTCACCATATGAGGGGAAATTGCAATTACTTCAAGTTCATATTTTATGCTTGGCAGCCTCAGTTTTTATGATTCAGAATCCTTGTTACTAGATACATAACATTGACTTGATGTTTCCTGATTAATTTTACTAGGATGGGCTATTAATGGTTTCCATTAACTGGAGGATAACCTGGTCCTGTTACTTCCAATCCTTCCTGGTGCTGAGACCCCGATCTGGACAATTACATGTCATTTAAAATGTGCTGAATGCTTTATTTGCTACAATGAGTTGATGCCAAAAAGAATAAGTAAATGTGTGTACACTTGTTAAAGTTTCTCACTGCATACTGTTAGCTACAGGTTTTGGATGAAGCTGTGCTTTCTTGTTGCAGCATGTGGTGGCAATCCTTCCTGATTCTAGCTAATCCCTTAATTATTGAAGGCTGCATTCTTTTGTTAGTGAACTCTGACTGTGGCAACGATGGAGAGAGGGTTAACAATTGTCACCTGCTGCCTGGCTTTGAGTCAACAGAGAGGCCCATCACTGATGGAGTGATAAGTGTTATGCCTGAGTTTATCTGTGGCAACAAAAACACTCTTTGTTTGGGCAGCTTTATATTCAAACCTTCCTTTGTTTGTAAAGCTTTTAGGATAAACAATTCCTCCCCTGACTTTGATTTAGATATGGAACACTTGAACTTGTGGCTGTCTTTGACTGTTCGATGTAGGTTTGGTTCCTTGCGATTAAACTAACACCTGAAGTGGCAGCTATGAGTCAGAGATCACTTTACACAAAAAAATCAAACATTAGACCTGCAGTGATAATCATGGTAAATAGAGCAATAATACTGAATCATAGATGCATACATCAGAAAGAGATCACCGGGCCCATTCTGCTTGTAGCAGCTTTTATTTAATCTTGTACCCTTGTTCCTTTTCCTAAATATTTCCCACTGACGCACACAGAACCAGAGAATAGTAGAAAACTGAATTCATAAACAAAATACTGGAGGAATTCAGCAGCTCATTCATGCTGAAAGATGAGGAAAAACTGCAGATGCTGGGAAATCCAGGCAGCACAAAGCGCTAGAGGAGCTTGGCAGCACTGGCATGATCAATGGAACAGAGAAACCAGTCGACATTTCAGGCCAAGACCCTTCATCAGGACTGGAGAACAAAGATGAAAAGACAGAGCAAGAAGATGGAGGGAAGGGAGGAAGAAGTACAAGGTGATAGGGGAACCTGGAAGAGGGCGGAGGAGAGAAGTAAAGAGCTGGGAAGTTGATTGGTGAAAGAGATAAAGGGCTCAAGAAGAGGGAATCATATTGGAGAGGGTAGAAGAAAAGATAAAAAGGGAAGGGGGTAGGAGTACCAGACGGAGGTGCTGGGCAGGTAAAGAGATGAGGTGAGAGAGGGAAATGGGAATGGGGAATGGTGAAGATGTGGGGTGGGGGAATAACGGAATGTTCAAGAAATCGATGTTGGGGGTCCAGGTTGGGGATTACCCAGATAGAATATAAGGTGTTGCTCCAGCCACTGAAGTGGGCCCTCATCGCAGCAGTAGAGGAGGTCACGGACTGAATGGGAATTGCAAGTAGAATTAAAATGGGTGACCACTGGGAGATCCCGCTTTTCTCTGGCAGATGGAGCGTAGGCGCTCAGTGAAGCCGTCTCCTAATCTGCATCCGGTCTCACCAATACGCAGGAATCCACGCTGGGAGCATCGGATACAGGAGATGACCCCGACAGAATCACAGGTGAAACGTCGCCTCACTTAGAAGGACTTGTTTAGGACCCTGAATGGGTGAGGGAGGAGGTGTAGGGGCAGGTGTAGCATTTGTTCCGCTTGCAGGGTTAAGTACCAGGAGGGAGATCGGTGGGGAGGGATGAATGGACAAGGGATTTGCATGGGGGGAGATTCCTGTGGGGTGGGGAAGGGAGGTAAAGATGAGTTTGGTACTGGGATCCCAGTGGAAATGGCAAAGTTTCAGAGAACTATGTGCTGAATGCAGAAGCTGGTGGGGTGGTAGGTGAGGACAGGAGGAACCCTATCCCTGGTGGGGTGGAGGGAGGACGGGATGAGAGCAGACATGTGTGAAATGGAGGAGATGCGGGTGAGGGCAGCGTTGATGGTGGAGGAAGGAAAACCACTTTCTTTGAAGAAGAAGGACACCTCCTTCATTCTGAAATGAAAAGCCTCGTCCTGAGAGCAGATGCGGCGGAGAAAGAGGACCTGAGTGAAGGGGGTGCCATTTTTACAAGTAACAGGGTGGGAAGAGGAATAGTCCAGGTAGCTGTGAGAATCAATGGGCTTATAAAAGATAGCAGTAGATAAACTGTCTCCAGAGATAGAGACAGAAAGGTTGAGAAAGGGGACTGAAGTGTCGGAAGGACCAGGTAAATATGAGGGCAGGGTAGAAGTTGGAGGCAAAGTTGATGAAGTTGATGAGCTCAGCATGGGTGCAGGAAGCAGCACCATCAATAGGATGCAGAAATGGGCAGATGGACTACAACCCGGATAAGTGTGAAGTGTTTCATTTTGGTCAGTCCAATTTGAAGACAGAGTATAATACAAATAGTTCAATCAGTTCAATTTAATGTCAGAGAAATGTATACAATATACATCCTGAAATGCTTTTCCTTCGCAAACGTCCAAGAAAACAGAGGGGTGCCCCAAAGAATGAAAGACAGTTAAATGTTAGAACCCCAAAGACCCCCGAGCTCCCCTTCTCATGCATAAGCAGCAGCAAAGAGACAAACCCCTCCCCCACCAGCAAAAAAGCACCGTCCCCCCCACCGAGCACTCAAGCGTACAGCAAAACATCAATAAAGACGCAGACTTGCTGTACCCGAAAGACTACTCATTTATCCAGTAGTTTGACAGACCACAGGCTCTCTCTCTCTCCCTAATAAGGGAAAAAGAGGTGTCCCCCTTTCACAGCAAAGGGGAGATATAACAAAACAACTCGCTGATTTATGGTGTTAAAAGACTGTTGCATCGCTTTTCCCAAGCGCTGTGCCCAAAGATCTCGGGCCTCTGGGCACACAGCCAGCAGCCGGCTCACTGCTTACTGACTTCCGTCCGCCACGACACACCAGTTTTCTGCGGCAGCACAGTCTTCAAGTCCACCCTCCTCCAGACCCACGAAAATCCAGCTCCCCAGAGGCATATTAGTCTTCTAGGCTGCGTCCTTGGCATATCAATAAACGACTGGCCGTGAGGCCCTGAGAGTGGGTCCCATTCCCACAAAGGACTGAAGTCAGCATGTAACTCCAGGTCAGGGTCTTTCAAAGGAACCCTGAAAGGGAAAAATAGAGATATTAAAGATGGAAATAGAGCTGTTTCTGAAGATGCAAGCAAAGGAGTCGCCGTTAGGCACCGTCATCCTAAGCTCCGCCTTCAAACAATGGTAAGACTCTTGGCAGTGTGGAGGATGTGAGAGATCTTGGGGCCCATGTCAATATGACGCTCAAAGCTGTTGTGCAGGTTGACAGTGTTGTTAAGAAGGCATGTGGTGTATTGGCATTCATCAACTGTGGGATTGACTTCAAGAGCCATGAGGTAATGTTACGGCTATATAAGACCCCACCTGGAGTACTGTGTTCAGTTCTGGTCACCTCACTACAGGAAGGATGTGGATACTATAGAGAGAGTGCAGAGTAGATTTACAAGGATTTTGCCCAGATTGGAGGGTGTAGCTTATGAGAATAGGTTGAGTGTACTTGGCCTTTTCTCCTTGAGAGGCGACCTGATACGGGTGTATATGATGATGTGGGACATTGATCGTGTGGATACCAGAAACTTTTTCCCAGGGCTGTAATGGCTAACACAAAAGGGCAGAGTTTTAAGGTGCTTAGAAGTAGGTACAAGGGGGATGTCAGGGGTAAGTTTTTCACACAGAGAGTGATGGGTGTGTGGAATGTACTGCCAGCGAAGTTGGCAGAGGCAGATACAATAGGTTATTTTAAGGGCCTCTTAGATAGGTACATGGTGATTAGAAAAATAGAGGGCTATGCGCTAGGGAAATTCTAGGCAGTCTCTAGATGGTTACATGGTCAGCACCACATTGTGGGCCGAAGGGCCTGTAATGTGCGGTAAGTTTCTATGTTCTATGTTTCTATGTAGCGTAGGAAAAGTTGGGGAGTGATACCGGTGTATGCTTGGAACATAGTCTGTTCCACGTAGCTGACAAAATGGCAGGCATAGCTGGGACCAATGTCAGTGCCCATGGTTTGGAGGAAGTGGGAGGAGCCGAAGGAGAAATTATTGAGAGTAAGGACCAGTTCTGCCAGACAGAGGAGAGTGGGGGTGGAGGGGAATAGGTGGGTCGGTTATCTGGAAAGCAGTGGAGTGCTTTAAGGCCCTCCTGACGGGTGATGGGGGTGTATAGGGACTGGACATCCATGAAGAAAATGAGACAAGCGGGGCCAGGGGACTTGAAATCATTGAAAAGATGCAGAGCATGTGAAGTGTCATGGATGGAGGTAGGAAGGGACTGAACCAGGGGGGTGGGTTGGAATAAAACAGACCTGAGGTAGGCAGATATGAATTCTGTAGGGCAGGAACAAGCAGAAACAATGAGTCTACCTGGCTGGATCTTGGGTAGGAGGTAGAAACGGGAGGTACAGGGTAAGGGAATATGTGGTTGGTGGCAGTGGATGGGATATCCCCAGAGTTAATAAGGTCAGTGATGGTGCAGGTGACAATGGCCTGGTGCTCCTTAGTGGAGTGCTGTTCGAGGGGTAAGAGTCTGAGAGTTAGCACCTGGCTTCAGCAAGGTAGAGGTCTGAAGCCAGACTACTACAGCGCCCCACTTCTCCGCGGGTTTGACGGTGAGGTTAGAATTAGTGCAGAGAGAGTGGAGAGGAGACCGTTCAGAAGAAGTGAGGTTAGAACTGGAGACAGGAGTGGTATCTCTCGTTGGCAGTTAGCAATGAAAAGATATAGAGCAGGTGGAAGACCAGCGCAGGGTGTCCAGGAAGAAGAGGAAGGCTGAAGATGGAAGAAGGGGTCATCGGTGCAGGTTGGAGAGTATTCATGTTGCCTGACCTGCAGAGCCCCTCTAGCACTTTGTGTTTGTTGCTCAAGGTTTACAGCATCGATGGAATCGTTTGTGTTTGTGATTACATATTCAATGATCTGTTACATGATGTGAGTCAAGTGCCTGGCATTGTCCTCTATACTTTCCTTGGATTTCTTACGTGCTGAAGATTGTTACGCTTTGTAACTTCAAAGTATTAAACTAATTCAAAGAAAGCCACAGGAGTCTGGGAATGCGGGTCTAACTTAATTACCTCAAGCGAGGTAGACATGAATCACATTGTAGTGTGATGACATATGCAATTCACATCTTTATACATAGTATAACCCATAATGAATTATCAACACAAACAAGAATGCTTAAACAAATATATTGACAAGATTACTCGAATATTACTGAAATATTAAGTACACAACCCTCCTCCTTGCTTAGCTATAAACTCCAAATCAATATAGAAAGCATTAGCTATATACACAGTATATTATTTAGCACAATTACTATATACACACATCCACAGCATAGTAAATTTCAAATTGCCCCATTCAGCCCTAAACATTTAATCGCTCTGTAGGATTTCTTACTCTTGTGGGAGAACGTCTTTCCTGACAAGGGTAATCACTGTGCTTGGCAGGTGAGGCTTATTGCTGTGAAATATTCTCAGATACTGCGGAGGTTCTGAGACTACAGGAAGTGGTACTGATGGCCACTTTCTTCCCCTTCCTTTTCCGTCTTCTAGTTTGTGCACCTCGATCTTGGGAAGGTGTATTTAGTTCACTGGACTATTCTCTTATTAATCCTATTGCCCCCTTTACAATCTGGTTTCCTTATCCACAACATCACCTGACGAATCTTTTGTTCTCGTGTCTCCATGGACCTCAATTCATCCAGCTGGGCTTTGGTTTTACGAGGAATATTTTGTCTTCAACTTGAAGTTCATGCAATGACCTTAATGCACACAGAGCAGATTCTGGTTCTTTATACTCACAAAAATTGGAACGCTTGCAACTTTCCTGAAGCCCCTTGAACTCTCTTCCATTTAAAACCAAGCCACATTTTGCAAGTAACTGCCTGCTTAACATATCAGAAGCATTCTCAGATACAGTACGTTGCCTTCAAAAACCATTGTTTTCAGGTCACTGCTTTCGTCACTTCCTCTGAGTAGCATCGTCATTCTTTGGTCCAATATGCTTTCCAAGCAGAGGCACAGAGGTTGGCACCAACACCTGCTTATCCTCTGTTGGGCAATGGTTCATGGTGTTTGGCATGGAGACCGTTCTGGCATCATCCAGTACCTTTTTTAATTTGCTTTCTAGTGGTTTCATTGCAGGGGTCGTGACATGCAAATGGTGGATGGATCTCCAATCTACTTGTAGCTGTCTCAGCCAATCACATCCCCAGAATGCTGGCCCTCTTGTTTTTATCACATACAAGCTCAATGTGGCTTATTGGTTGTTGTATTTCACTATTACAAATGTCATTCCCACAGGAGTTATCATTACTCCAGTAAAGGTTCTTAGTTGAATATCTGCAGGTTTCAGTTTAGTATCTTTGAAATGCCTCTCAAGTTAATTTTGTGGAATGACTGAAACAGCTCAGCCAGTGTCCAATTCCATTTTACTTGCTGTTCACTTCTGGCATAAACTATATTGCTTGTCTATTGCTAATTTACACACAGTAAATCTCAAGGTTACGTAGTCCTGTGCCACTCTCATCATTATCAGAGTTTCCATCAATAGCTTGCAGATTAATGCTTTTCTTAAAACTGCAACTTGACTTTTAGCATTTTCTCTTCCCTGTGCAGTCCATTTATTTTTGTCTGCCCAACATGCTCTTTGTATGTGTCCTATTGTGTTACATTGTCTACATGTTTCACTTTTAAACTTGCATTTGTTTGGTGTATGTGAGCCCCCACCACAATGGTAAACCAATTCATTTAGCCTGGCCAGTTTTTATTTTAATTCACATTCACTTTCATTCCTGTCACAACTCATTTGTGTCTCTGTCAGCAGTTTCAATTGAAACAGTGATTTAAACTGCTCTTTTAAATATAAATCATGCTTCAGTTAGGAGATGTTTTTGAATGCTTTCTTGTAAGATTCCATAAACTAAACAATCTCTCAGTGCATTATTAGGACCGTTACCAAATTGACAATTGTCAGACGATCTCTTCAGTTCAGCCACATATGCTGAAATGCACTCTACATCTTTCTGATTCTGCTTATGAAACCTAAAGCATTCTGTAATGAACAATGGCTTCTGGTCTAAATGTTGTTGCATTACTATGACAATATGAGCAAAGCTCACCTCTGCTGGTTTGGTTGGAGCAGTCAGACATCAAAGCGAACTATACGCCATAAAACCTAATGCACTTGGTAAAATTAGTACTTGCTTCTCATTGGCTATTTTATTTGCTTCAAAATATTGTTCAATTAGCTCAGTATACATGAGCCAGTTACCCACTGTGTAATCAAACTCATCAATCCTTCTGATGCAGGCAGTCATTTGTGCTTTTGTTTATTATGATTATCACCCAGTATTTACTCTTTAAGAACCCATGAATTCTTCCATTTTCTGTTGTTTTGTGAAAAGCTCAATTATGTCTCCCCTTCCAAAGAACACATGCTGTGCTACTTTTTATTAAAACTTGACTGTCTCTCGCTGTGTTTCTTAATTTTAGCTTGAACATCCTGCTGTGCTTCAAGCCAATAGCCATCTCAGGTTTGATTTTAAAAATATCTTTGTCATTAAGGTTACAAAACTTCAAAATATTAAACTAATTCAAAGGAAGACATGGGAATTTGGGAATGCAGGTCTAACTTCAAGTTTATTTTAAGTGAGGCACACATATATTAGGTGGTACCATGATGACATATGCAATTCATGCATTTATACATATAAACCATAATGAATATTGAATTTTTTGTGTGCAGGGGAGGGGGATTTGGAGGTTGATGTTTCTGTTCCATTTTTGTTCATTTTTGTGTGGGGATGGGAATTTTAGGAATGATGATCGTGCTGCTGTTCTTTTCTTTCTTGGCTTCATGGCTATCTGGAAAAGAAGAATTCCAGAGTTGTATACTTTGATAATAAGTTAACGTTTGACCCTTTTAAACATGTTCAATGTTTTTTTGGGGTTTGCAAAAAGAAACAGAGTTTAATTGCTCTTTGAGTAGTAGATTGTAACACAGAATCATATGGGCTGCATCTCCTCGTTTTACAGTCATTGTTAAGGAAGCATTCTGGTTCCTGCATTGATCAGGCATTTTCCATTACTGGGAATGAGAAGAAACCATATTTTGGACCCACGCTTCTATACCCTTTGCAGTACAGAGTGTGATATTAGCAGCTAAGAAGGAGTCAATTTCATTTGGCTGTGGCAGTTAATACACCAAAGCCTTCCAACAGCCAAGAGAGTGAGAAAAACTACAACCCAAAGAATAGGTTATCAAACCAGCAACTGGCATCAATTCATGAGTTTCATTTATTGATAACTTTTCTTCTGCAAGTCTGACAGAGAAAACTACAGAGGTAAAAGATTCAATAAGCAATCTAGAATGTTTCTGCATTGAGAAAAAAGAACGGAAAAATATGGTATCAGGAAGAAGGGTGGGGATGAGATCAATAAAAGAAGGATTGGTCTGTTTGATGAATCATTTCCTGTTCCTCAATGATCTTCTGTTCTTTTGCCATCGTTCTTATAATTAACCCTCTTTTCAGAATTTCAAAGTGAGGATATTTGGAAGAATTCAATCAGATTGCTGCTCAGATAATATGCCTCAGGCCTGTTTGGGAATGGAAGCCAAGTGTTTACCTGTCTGATAGCATGAATGTATCATCAGGGCAACAACGGTCTCTAGAGATCTTTGAACAAAAGTGTTGACGCTGTGTTAGTCTAATTTCCCTGGTTTTACAACAGATCCCAGTTGCTAAGCTGATGTCAGGAGTCTCTGTATCTATTTTAACTAAACTTCAAACTACCTTACAAATGAATATGCAATTGAGGTTGCATGAATGAGTTACAAGAGAGAGGAAGGTGCAATCAAATGGCTGATCAGAATTACACAGACCTAGCAGCAGAATACGACAATAACATGAATTGTACCTGTCTTTGTTGTGAGGAGATATGCCTGCATTTTGTGCTAAAACCCTCAACAGGAAATGTAATGTGTTGGTGTTCTGCACTTAGGAGGAATGGGCCATGTGTTTGCATTATGCTCTTAAAGAAAATGAGTTCTCTGCAACCTGAGTTTTGTATAACTCGAGCAGTAAATGCTTTCCTCCTCTGCTTGACTGGAAGGTGAGGTTGTGGATTCTGAATCCAGCAGTCTACCTGCTCTTGTTGTTCAGCCAGTTCCATTATGGATACAACCTTCTCAGTCACGTAGGGCATCGCCAAGAAAGGGTTAATGTGTGAGGAGTGCTTGGTGGCTCTGGAGCTGTTCTCGCTGGAGTTTAGAAGAATGGGGTGAGATTTCATTAAAACCTATCGAATATTGAAAGGCCTTAATAGAGTGGATGTGGTGGTGGGGGGTGGGGATGTTTCTTATAGTGGAGGAGTCTAGAACCAGAGAGCACAGACTCTGAGTAGAAGGGCATCATTTTAGAACAAAGATGAGGAGGTATTTCTTTAGCCAGAGATTGATGAATCTGTGGAATTCATTGCCAGAGGTGGCGGTGGAGGCCAATCACTGGATATAGTTAAAATGGAGGTTGATAGGTTCTTGATTAGTAAGGTCATCAAAGGCCATGGGGAGAAGGCAGGAGAATAGGGTTGGGAGGGTTAATAAATCAACCATGATGGAATGGCAGAGGTGCCTCAATGGGCCGAATGGCCTAATTTTGCTGCTATGTCTTATGGTAGTGCCTCAAGTAGGTGGTATCGATCACTAAGGACCCACACCATTCAGGACATGACCTCTTGTTATTACCGTCAGGGAGCTGGGGTAGCAGACTATAGACCCACACTTAGTATTTTATGAACAATTTCTTCCCCTCCACCATCAGAATCCATGAACAGTAACTTGTTATTCATCTTTTGCACTATTTATTGTTGTAACTTATAATAATTTTTGTCTTGCAGAACAACATATTTCAGAGATAATAAACCTGATTCTAATTCTTCTTACTCCTTTCACTCCTGCTTCTCTTCAAGCTCTGCCTCATGGTCCTAGGGATCTGTCTCCTTGTTGATCTTTCTCTGGCCAGCTGGTTTGCTGGTTTAACAGCCCCCCAATTATGTCACCACCCACTGTGTTGGACATTTCTGCAGCGCACTCAAACGCTGACATGGGGAACATCTCACATTGAGGAGACCAATGGCAATTCTCATTGCAACTAAAGTGCATCTCATTGTATCAATGTTCAGCTGCTGAGTTTGGAGTGTGTGTGAGCAATCCAGGATGTAGGAAGTGCATTACTCTCACACCCCAGTGCCCTTCTCTTCAGACAATGCAGGCTATTAAAATTGTCCCACAGTGAAATTCCTGAAGGACCAGTGAGTCACATGTGCAGTTCAGAAACCTGATATTGACCTGGAGAAAAAGAAAGCAGCGCAATTGCTGGAAACCTGAAATGCAGGTCAGGCAGCATCTGTGAAGAAAGATCAGGTGTTAACATTTCAGGTGGATGACCCTTTATCACTATGAAGGAAAGTTAGAATATTTATATTTTAAGTTGCAGAGAAGAAGGGGTGAGGTGGAAACACAGAAATGATGTTTGCTCTATTTGTAACATCTTTTTCGTTTCTGGTGTAAGATCATCAACCTGAAGTGTGAACCCTGTTTCTCCCTCCACGGATGCTGCCTGACCTGCTGGATGCACTCTGTTTTTATCTCACCATGAGAAAATTCTTCTTGTGATCCACCATCACCTGGACACTGAGGAAGTGGAAATTTTTCATGATATTAAAGGGTCCATGTTGTCAAGGGGAGAGCCTGTTGGCTCAGCAGTGCAACTGATGCAAACCAGCAATGGTAACATATCTCTGTGCCCAAGTTGCTACCTGTTCTTGAAAGAAATTAAAGTAAATTCTTTCACAGTTACAGTGTCTGGGTCACCTCTCTGAAACAGCCTTGAGCCACAAATTGGGAACCTTTGCACAACATCGCTGTAACTGCTTGGAAAGATCCTGAGATGTGGAAATTGGCTGACAACTTGGCCTTGGCCTTCATATGGGCAAGGTCTTACTGCAGGATATCACATACCTTCAGACATGACAATCTTGGGAAAAATGGAGGCAGGGAATCAATTTTTCATCACATATAAAGTAGTTTTCCTGAAAATCCTGAGGCAGAGAGTTTTTTTTTTCTGATGGTCTTGTTTAGCTTTGTGCCCTGAGGTTCTCATTCTGCCATGAAAGATCAGCCATGGCCATAAAAATGTCTCCACTGTTGTTGCTCAGGTGACCATGGAATGAGTATCTTAGCAAAGGGTGTAAATTATTATAAATGATTGCACATTGCACATTTAGACAGAGACATACAGAATTTTACTCATGTATGTGAAGGATGTAAGAAATAAAGTCAATTGAATTCAAAACATGGAACAGGAATAGGAGTGGGTTGATTGGTCTCTCCCGTCCTCAACACCATTCAATAATATCATAATCTTAACACCACTTCCCCATACTCCAAACCCTTGTGTACTAAATGTCTGTCAATCTTCATCATGAATATACTTGTAGATACCATCTCCATTTTCACCTCCTGAGCTATCTTGGAAAGAGAATTCCAAAGAGTCATGACCTTCTGGGAGAAGAAACTCCACCCTATTGACATCCAAAATAAGACTTTAATCTGAAGTTCTACCCCCTTGCTCTAGTTATTCCCACAAGGAAAAACATCCTTTTATCATTATATGTTTCAGTAAGATCCCCTCTTATATTCCAATGACCATGGGCCTAACTTACTTAACTTTTCTGTATCTATCAAGCCCTTCATCCCTGGAATCAACCTAGTGAACTTCTAAGGAAAGGCTGAACAGGCTGGAACTTTTCTGGAGTGTAGGAAGCTGAGGGGTAACCTTAAAGAGGTAAATAAAATCATGAAGGATTTAGAAAAGGTGGATGGTCATAGTTTTTCCCCCCAGAGTAGGGGAGTCTAAAACTAGATGACCTGGATTTAAGGTGAGAGGAGTAAGATTTAATAGGGATTTGAAAAGTACGTTTTTCACAGAGAATTTGGTGGGTATATGGATGAGCTACCAGAGGAAGTTGTAAAGGTAGGTACAATTACAATGTTTAAAAGACATTTGGACAGGTATATGGACAGAAAAAGCTTGGAGGATTGTAGACACATGCAAGCAAATAGATCTAGCTCAGGCAGACATTTTGGCCAGCACAAACCATTTGGGCTGAAGGGCCTGTTCCTACGGTTCTATTCTGAATTTTGATAGGTAGCTGAGCAGTCTGCAATCAATTCTGCAGATATCCATTCAGGTCTTCCAATACCAACAGAGTGACCCATGAAATGCGGTGGGTGGGAGAAAAAAATGTGCTCCTGATTGGAGCAAAAATTTCTTGTGATAGTCAAAGACTAGAGCTTCATGTCAGTATGGGTGCCAAGTGAAAATTGACATCATTTGGTGTGTGCCTGACTCCAGAGAAAGATTGTTGCAAAATCAGTGGTGAACAGGAGTGCCCAGTCAAATTTTCCATCTGGAGCAATTTCATCTGAAAATGCTCTCCAGTGTGATCTAGACTGTGTAGAGTTGAAACTGACCCATAACATATGCTATGCAATCCAGCTTCTTGTCTATGGTTTTCAGGACATTTACGTACATTTCCTCAGATATTCTCAGAAAATTATATTATTTTTCTCTGCAATAATAATTAAAATGAATAATGGTAGTGATGGATGATTCACTCGTGGTTAATTTAGCAAATTCAATAAACTTTCAGATTTGCAGTGAAATGTATATTTTAAAGTGTCATCTTTGTGAGTATAAATATTGGTATTTTTAATGTATTCACTCACAGTCACTGAAAATTTGTGAGAAGGGAGCAAGATCCCCTGAAGGCAGTCGATCAACACATTAAACACTAGGCTCATTGACTGGCCTGTTCTCAGGTTTGAAGTCTCAACTGTGCTGAGCTGAAGCCTATTTGCAGCAAGGGTGGTACAATTAGACTTGGCGTCCTAACAATTGACAATAGAAAAAAATCAGCAGAGTTCCTGTGGGTGATTATAAGCCAATAAAACGATGTCTCTGATACGTGTGGAACAACCACAAGTTCATTGCAAATGTCCCCACAGAAGTCAAGATGTTTTATTTTGCTCACTATCACCGTTTAGGTTAGCTGATCCCCAGTGATTATTACATAATGCTGACTTACATTAAGATATGGTTGTACGTGGAGCTGAGCTCTGTGATCTGCTCTCCCTTTTTACTGTGTGTTGCTGCAAAGGTTTTCTTCACAGTTGAGACTTTTCTCAAATAAGATTTCAAAGAGATTTTGCTCTGTTAAGTAAATCAGAGCAAGGCTTATGGAACACAATGATTGGTAGGAACCCTTTCACTATTTCTCTACTTACTTTAAGGACTCTGGTCGTGATCCCCCTTTAGGACAGCAGAAGAGGGCATGCCGAGCTGGCTTAAAAGTTTGTCTAAGAAAGCATGGATTTCAACTCTCAATACCAACCATCTTGCTGGCAAACATCCAGTCTCTGCTGAATAAAATCAAAGATCTCAGAGCTGGAGTGCTGCACCAGAGGGACATCAGGACTGGTTGTGTTTTACGTGTTATGGAATCTTGGTTAACCCCTTCCGTTCTGGACGCAACGACTCAGATTCATGGGTTCACAACACACTGCCAGCATAGGACTGCTGAGTCTCTTGAAGGCAAAGGAGGTGAAGTATGTTTCATGATGAACTCTTCATTGTGTGCAAATGTGGTGGCTCGGACACAGACTGGGTGACAGTCTCGTTCACCCAACCTGAAACATCTCATGATCAACCGTCGTCCATTTTATCTGCCGCAGGAGCTTTCAGCCATCTTCTTGGCTGAGGTATATGTCCCACCTCAGGCCAATGTCAGACAGGCTCTAGGTCAGGGGTCAGCAACCTTTACCACTGAAAGAGCCACTTGGACCCGTTTCCCACAGAAAAGAAAACACTGGGAGCCGCAAAACCCGCTTGACATTTAAAATGAAATAACACTGCATACAACGTTTTGTTTTGCCTTTATGCTATGTATAAACAAACTATAATGTGTTGCATTTATGAAATTGATGAACTCCTGCAGAGAAAATGAAATTACATTTCTGCATGCAACAAAAACATTTTGAACTCCGAAAAAAAGACGTTGGGTTGAAGGTTACTTTTAAGTAAAATACTCAACGTCTATTTGAGTCCTTCTTGTATTTATGAAAAACGCCAAACTTAAATTTGCCGCCAGCAGCAAACCAAAAATAACGTCAGCCAGCTGTCAACCTGAAAAATAAAAGGACTATTTCACTGAACAATGAAAACATATGAATATACGTAAAATAATAGGCAATTAAAATATTTATCATACTTGTTCAGGTTGACTCACACCTGACAATGCAGTCGTATTTAGTAGGGATGGATCGATGCTTAGGGGAGTGACCGGGAAGGATAATGTGTTTTTTTCCTCTCTGAACTCACAGAAGCGTTTCCCAAACGATGTTTGCATTGCGATGATTGCAGAATGTAAATACTCCGAATTTATCATGTCGTGACCTTGTTTGAACTCTCTCAAATTGGGGAAGTGAGACAATGTGCCTTTCTGTAAATCTCTGGCAAGCAACGTCAACTTGCGCTCGAATGCCAAAACATCCTCCAACATGTGCAGGGCTGTACGTCCTTACCCCGTTGAAGAGCTGTGTTCAGCGTGTTCAGGTGCGCTGTCATGTCTACCATGAAGTGTAGCTTTTCCAGCCACTCTGGCTGTTCCAGCTCAGGAAAGTTGAGCCCTTTGCTGCCCAGGAAAGTTTTCACTTCTTCCAGACACGCGACAAAGCGTTTCAGCACCTCCCCCCTGGACAATCATCAGACTTTGTTGTGCAGCAGGAGATCAGAATATGCAATTTCCAGCTCGTCCAGTAACAAACGGAATTGACGGTGATTTAAACTTTTTGCCATTATTTTATTGACAATCTGAATGACAACATCCATTACTTCTGTGCATTCCGGAGGAAATGTTTGAGCGCACAGTGCCTCTTGGTGCAAGATGCAGTGAAAAGTCAGCAGCTTTCTGTCCAGCGACTTCTGCAGTAAAGCCACAATTCCCTTGTGCGTTCCCGTCATATTCGGTGCCCCCATCAGTAGCTACTGACACCAGATGGGTGGTCTTTATTCCTTTGGCTCTTAAACAATTCAAGACAGCCTCACAGATGTCCTCCCCACGTGTTTGGTCTTTTAGAGGTATCAACTCAATCAGTTCTTCCTGTGGCCCGGCAGAGTTTACATACCGGCAGAACAACGCTATTTGTTCAATATCACCTTTGTCTTTAGACTCGTCACAGGCAATCGAGTAGGCCACAGCTGAATTGATGTCTTTAATTTGCTGTCTTGTGATGTCTTCTGCCATTTTTATGGTTCTGTCTTTGACAGTCTTTGCAGAGAGGGGCATATCCCTGATTTTCTGCACAATTTCACTCTTGTTTTTAAAGTCCGTGAATAGATGTTCTGAAATCTTAATGAAAGATTCTTTTATATATTCACCATCTGTAAACTGCTTCCCGTGCCTGACTATTTCCTGAGCGGCAATATAACTGGCGTATGTCGTTGATTTTCCAGACTTCATCCATTTCTGGAAATGATTTTTGCTCAGATCAACCTTCCGCATCAGTTCCGAAACGGCTTTTTTTTCTCTCATCTCCATCCGGATATTTTTGAGCAAAGGCTGCGTGTTTATTCTGGAAATGCCTTGCGATATTTGACTTTTTGTTGTTTGCTAGTTTCTCATTGCATATTAAGCATACCGGTAAACCAGTCTCGTCAACAGTGAAAGCAAATGAATCTGTCCACGTATCATTAAACGTTCTGTTTTCTTCAGTCACTTTTCTTTTTTTAGAATTCTCCATAGTTGGCTTACCTTGGATCGAAAAATTAAAGAAATCGCGCACTGCGGGTGTCAGGTATTGGCAGTGGTGACGTATATTAATAGCGATAAAAACACGTTGTAGCGGTGTGCTCACGCAGTCAGTAAACTGCAGTCGAATAACTTTATTCGAACTAAACAGCCTTGCTTTTAAGCCTCCCTCAACCCAGCCCCCATGGACGCGGATGCTGCAAAAGACGCGTACTCACAAACCCCTGTAGGCTATCTCCCTTAGCCGGAATGCTGGCTAATTGTGAGGAAATGTGTCGCCACACTTAGATTGTACAAGATCACCATAATCTTCAAATTTAGAATTACATTTCAAAAGCTAACAAACTAACATAAAATACATTTTAATTAAATACTGACCAATTATTTCCCAAAGCCACAGGGAGCCGCAGCACAGAGGTGAAAGAGCCACAAATGGCTCGGGAGCCGCAGGTTGCCGACCCCCGCTCTAGGTGAATTGAGTGATGTCATCTTCAGGCATGAAACAACTCATCCTGATGCCTTTCCCTCATTCTGGGGGTTTTAACCAGGCCAGCTTGAAAAGTTGCCATCTGATTACTGAACGGTCATTGAACCCATGAGGACTACCCCACTATGTTTTTATTTCTATTTTTGCACTACTCATTTGATTTAACTATTTAATATGTATATACTGTAAAGCACAGTCTTTTCCATCTATTATTATGTATTGCACTGTACTGCTGTCACAATATCAACAAATATCACAACATATGCCAGTGATATTAAATCTGATTTTGATTCTGGTTAGCCAGATTAAGGTAGTCTAGTCAAAGCAGGTTAATCATCTGTTGTGTGGTCTAATATGTCTCATGCTAGGGTTTGTCATTAACAAATTTGACTATGCCAGAAGCCCAGTGCACGCACTTAGATACATCTTACTTACAAATTACAACATAGAAGGCTATTCGGTCCACCATCTTCATGCCAGAACAAACCCATCAATCTCTATCCCACTCTTTATTTCCCTGTACTCCAGTAACTATCATCTCTCACTCATGCCCATTGATTCCTCCTCGTTATTCTTTAGCCACTCACTCATGCTAGAAGGGAATGAAGAGTGGTCAATTCATCCACCCGCTCACCTTTGGGAGGGACCTGGAGCATGGTGCGAAAGCCCTGTGATAACATGGAGAGTGTGGAGACTCCACACAGACAGTACCTGAGGTGGCCATCCAAGCCAGGTTTCCAAAGCTGTGAGCAGAGTGCACTCACTGCTGCCCAGACACGTTAGTCAGCTGTGCTCCATAACTTTAGCAGGACCTGTACACACGTCTCTTCTCTTATGTTGGAATAGAGGAGCAAGTGAAGGGAAATTGCTGGGTTTTGGATTGAGTCATAGGCATCCATTGGCAGTCAGTTCCTGGTGACCATGTAAACAAACTAAAACTGTTCAAAAAAGTCCCGTTTATGTTTTGCTGAAG
The DNA here is from genome assembly GCF_030144855.1 of Hypanus sabinus. Taxonomy (NCBI): domain Eukaryota; kingdom Metazoa; phylum Chordata; class Chondrichthyes; order Myliobatiformes; family Dasyatidae; genus Hypanus; species Hypanus sabinus. The sequence continues at coordinate 21,873,514 of NC_082720.1, forward strand.
CAGCCTCAGATATGCATTGAGGGAGTGGTTCTGTATCATGTCGACCATCAACATTCAGGAAAATGTGCCCCCCCTCCCATTTCCCTGGAGCCCCCACCATCGGTGAAGATAGACACCATTGCAGATGCCTTCATTGCACCAGCACTTCCTTTGGTCATTTGGAGATCAAAACATCGTAGCAGGCACAAGACTCGTGGCCTCTACTGGACAAAAGTGATCTCTGTTCTCAAATGTGTGTCTGAGATTTGGACCGCCTGCAGAAGGCATGTCAAGGTCCTGGAACAACTTTGTCTCCACAATCTCTTCACGTTCACTGGAAGAATAAGTGAAGCAATGACACCGTCCCTTCTTCAGTATGAGGCCCTAGTACACTCAGTCAGCTCCACTGGGTGGGCCACGAAGTTCATACCTGGCAACAGACTCCGAAAACACTTTATCCCAAAGTGGGAAGGGATTACCAGGTGGACAGAAGGGAAAAAGGAGTGCTCAAAGGAATGCAATATCCACACTGACTTATGGGAACTTTGGCCCATGACTGCGAGACAGATGCACTTAGGTTGGTATTGGTTGGCCTCGGGTGGATGCATTGAGAGTACACAGAGGGCTTATATAAGCGGTGGCTGGATTAATCTGCCTCAGGAGCTAAGTTTGGCCAATATCTGCTCCATTCTAAGGATGCTCTTGTGGTTCCCTCACTGGTCAAGTCAGTCACCTGAAGATCCACAAAACTGGACTAGAAGCAAGTCATCCTTGATACTAAAGGGCTGCCACAAATGTTTGAGTAAACGTTGTGGGAGTGGTGTGCACTGCATACCATTGAGTATGGCTAAGCATCTCCATACATCAGCCCATCATGGCATGGAGCAGGCGAGAGAAATCTCCTGGATCACATGACTGGTGCATAAGTCCCACTGACAGTTCATTATGTTACACATACGAGCTTTCTACTCTGAGGAAACATTTCCAGGTCAGCACGACTTGCACTGAAATCAAGGAGTAAGAAGAAATGAGTATATGATTTTAAGCAGCAATCAATATTCAAACTGCACGAGATAAGATTGTAACACACATAAAATGAAGGACTTGGCCCAAAACGTTGTCTATTTATTTCTCTTCCTAGGTGCTGCCTGACCTGCTGAGTTCACCAGTGTTTTGTGTGCGTTACCCTAGATTTCCAACATCTTCAGAATGTCTTGTGTTTAAGATAAGCTTGCATTCAGCGTGACAGTAAAAGTTTTTTTTTGTCTTCGGTTATTCAATGAATATGAATCCATAGGTGTAAAAGTGTCTGGGGTTTAATACCAACTGGAAAATCTATCAACAATATTCATTAAGGGTACTAACATCTGGATGGTGCTCAACAGCAACTCCTTCGAGCTCATCTGTGGAAACAGCCTAATTTCTAACTTTAATGTCTCTCTTCTTCCTTTTCAAGGTGGATGGGGTTTTGTCAAAGACCCTGACCTAGAGCTACTCTCAAACTTCCGTTCTTTGCGGCAATGGGAGCTGCTTCCTCGGGCTCAAGACTGCCATTTTTCGTTATCCCAAGGATGAAGCCTAGAAAACGAGCATGCCTCAGTCTTTGCGGCCCTGTGGACGAGCCGATTCTTTGCCGATGTCACCAACTGAAGCATTTCAGGAGAAAACAGAACATCAGGAACAGCTGTCGGGGGTTCTGTACTCAGATCATGCTCTCACTCTCTCTGTCGCTCTCTCTCTCTTTCTCTCATTGCTAGGGGAGAATTTATTCTGATTCTTGAGTTGGAGAACTCGGGGAGAAAAAGCGACACCACAGACTTTAACACAATAATCAGTGAGTTGCTCATCTCTGTTGGTCTCCTCTCTTGCTATGAAAGGGGATCATCATCTCTCGGGGGCTTTGCTGTTACTTGTTTGGTGGGTGGAGGGTGCTAATGCTTTTTTTGCTGAAGTAACTGGGGATGGGGGAGGGTCATTGCTTTGCCGCTGTATGGTATGGGAGAGGGAGTAGGGAGGGCTTTGGGGTTCTAACGTTTTTATTGGCAATCATTCTTTGGGGTCCTCTTCTGTTTTCATGGACGTCTGTGAAGAACGAGAATTTCAGGTTGTATATTGTATACATTCTCTGATATTAAATGGAACTACAGTATTGAACTTATGGAAACCCCTAGTACTAGGCAAGGCCCAATAAAGTCTAACATACTTGTGCACATTTACTCCTATGAATAGTTGAACTAACTTCCACTCTCTCTCCACTTTTACTGATTGTTCTTTCCTACCTTTCTCTGGTGCTTTTGATGCTAATCATTACAATATGGTGGCGGTGTGATTACCATACTGAGAAATTTTTGGTTACTTTCTGACCTATGGACAAAATGAAGGTATGGGCATCTGTAGAAGTTGAACCCATTTGTTACCCAGAGATGGTTGGCATATTTATATGCTTAGCACAAAATTAATATCCAAGTAAGTAAAATAAATTGGACAGACTTCCTTTTTGAGTATCCTTTTCCTCTGCAAGACAGTTCTAACTAATGACAAATATAAAATTAACCAATAGTTTATTTTACGAAGCGTGAGGGGGCACAGGCTAACTTTCTATCTTTGGAGGCCTAATGCTTGGCGTGGAAAGGAAAATAGGAATAAAAGACAACTCTTGTGCAGCAACCTCTCAGAACCACTGCAGGAAGCCTGGGGGACAGAGTGGTCTGTGTGAATCATGGTTGAATTTTACTTTTCCCATGTATTAGTAGATCAACGTCATTTGACAGGTTTTAATGATTGTACTGCAATCGTAGGGTTTTAGTAGGAAATCTTCCCAAAAGGTTTGATTTACAAATAATCAGATAATAAAACAAACAAGATATTAGGGAGATGAAATAAAATTACTTAAAAGTAGTGATGAAGGTAGTTTTTTTTTTAAAGAAGGTCTTAAGTGAGCTGAGAGGTAAAAGGAAGGAGGGGCAAATATTTTAGGGATGGAAATCCAGGAGTATGGAAAAAAGCCACTGAAAGAAGTGGGTGGAAGAGCAAATGGGAAGCTGTCCAGCTCAGGAAACTAATCTCCAGAAGCAATACAAACCCAGCCTCAGTAGTTGAGCTTGCAGTTGTGCACAGTTAAGGGCTAAACTCCAGGGTACATTTGACTTTTTCACTAAAGTACATGAAAAATTGGACTTTACACTCACATCTGCAAGACCAAGATCCTCTACTAAACTGTCCCTGCTGAACCATGCTTTCCTCTAACAATGAAGGTTCATGGAGAGACTCTTCCTATATCCCAGGAGCCCCTCTCCTCAAAAACTGACATTGATTATGAAATTACTCACTGCCGTCAATGTGCCAGCACAGCTTTCGGTCAATTAAAGAAAAGGGTGCTCGATGATTAAAACATCAGACTTTTCTTTCAGGCAGTGATGCTCCTTGTCCTCCTTATGCCTCTGAGATCTGGACTACCTACAGCAGCCCCCACCCACCAAGCACTAGAAAAATACCACTAAAACTGTATCTGAAAAATAATGCAAATTCACTGGGAGGGCAAGCAAACCAACATCAGTATCTTTTTCGAGGCTAATTTTCCTAGTACTGAGGCCCAATGTACTGTCAGCTGGCTCTGTTGCATAGGCCATACCTTTCATGTTCCCTACACTGGACTCCTGAAGCAGACACTCTATTCTGAGCTCTGTTATGGAAAGAGATTCCCAGGTGGAAAAAGGAAAAGGTTCAAGGACGTGTTCAAAGCTGCTTTGAAAAAAACACAACATTCCCAACTGATTCTTGGAATTCCCTATCCCAAGACTATTGAAAGTAGAGAATGAGTATCCTAGATAGTATTTGGAACATCAACACAATGCATTGAGATTACACAGAGACTCTGTGCTAGCAGTGGAAGAAGTGTTGTGCCTCATAACTCACTCCATCTACATGGTCTAAGAAGCAGTTCAGACCTCAAAATTCAAAGTCCAAACCTCAAAGTAAATTAACTATTAAAGAACATATATGTGACCATATACTAGCCTGAGATTCATTTTCTTGCAGACATTCACAATAAATGCAGAGAAGTCCAATAGAATAAACAAAAGAAACTGCACACAAAGATGGACAAAAAACGAATGTGCAAAAGACAACATATTGTGTAAACAAACAAACAAAACATAGAGATAAATAGATGATAAATAAATAGATAGATAGATATTCAGAATATGAATTGTAAAGTTGTTGAAATCGAGTCCATAGGGTTGAAATCAGTTCAGTCTTGAAGTGAGTGAAGTTATGCACTCTGGTTCAAGAACCTGATGGCTGAGGGGCAATAACTGTACTTGAACCTGGTGATGTGGGACCTAAGGCTCCTGTATCTCCTTTCTGATGGCAGTGGTGAGAAAAGAGGGTGGCCTGGATGGTGGCGTCCTTGATGATGGATGCTGCATTCCTGTGCTGGCATTCCTTGTAGATGTGCTCACTGGTGGATGGTTCTTTCCCTGTAATGGGCTGAGCTGTATCAATTGCTTTTTGTAGGTTTTTCCATTCAAGAGCATTGATGTTTCCATACCAAACCGTGAAATAACCAGCATACACTTGTAGAAGTTTGTCAAAGTTTTAGATAATGTGCCCAATCTTCGCAAACTTCTAAGAAAGTAGAGGCACTGCCATGTCCTCTTTGCAATGGGACTTACATGGGGAAGTTCCTAAGGGGCTTCATTTACTCTCAGAACTCTCAAAATGAGGGTAAGAGTAAGCCATCCTCAATCTCAAGGCATTGCCCAAGAAGTAAAACAAAAGGTTGTGTGATCTCTTTCCCTCTCTACCCCTCTCTACCCCTTTTTGCAGAGATCGTTCCCTCCGCGACTGCCTGGTCCACACGTCCCTCCCCACCGATCTCCCACCTGGTACTTATCCCTGCAAGCGTAAGTGCTACACCTGTCCCTACACCTCCTCTCTTACCACCATTCAGGGCCCCAGACAGTCCTTCCAGGTGAGGCAACACTTCACTTGTGAGTCTGTTGGGGTCACCTATTGCATCCGGTGCTCCCGGTGCGGCCTCCTCTACATCGGCGAGACCTGACGCAGATTGGGGGACCGCTCTGTCCGCCACAACAGACAGGATCTCCCGGTTGCCACCCACTTCAACTTTGCTTCACATTCCCATTCAGATATGTCCATACATGGCCTCCTCTACTGCCAAGATGAGGCCAAACTCAGGTTGGAAGAGCAACACCTCATATACTGTCTGGGTAGTCTCCAGCCCCTTGGTATGAACATCGAATTCTCCAACTTCCGGTAATTCCCTCCCTCTCCCTTCCCCCTTTCCACTTCCACTCTGCCTCCTCTTCTAGCTGCTTATCACCTCTCATGATTCTGCCTTCTACTACCCATAGTGCTTTCCCCTTACATTCCTTCTTCACCTTTCCTGCCTATCCCCTCCCTGCTTCCCCCTCCTCCACCCCTTGATCTTTCCTCTGATTGGTTTTTCACCTGGCACCTTCCACATTCCCCCCACCTTCTTTATAGGCCCCTGCCCTCCCCTTCTTCAGTCCTGACGAAGGGTCTCGGCCCGAAACATTGACTGCTCATTTCAACGGATGCTGCCCGACCTGCTGAGTTCATCCAGCTTTTGTACACGTTGATTTGACCGCAGCATCTGCAGTGTACCTTGTGTGATCTCTTGTTGTCTGACTAAGAGCAATGCAGTTTCTGAAAGTTATAGGTTGAGGATAAACATTTAGGGAGCAACCAGTGATTTGAATTATTAAATTACATGGATCGGCCAATAATGAGATCCAGTTGACCTCCCTTTCCATTAGCAGACACAAAGAGTTGGATAGCTATGACATAATGCATAGGTCAATCCATCACCTAGGTGAGTGTACACCTCCACTCATCCAAATCTCCCATTTTCAATTTCACATCAAGCCTTGTTTGCTTATAATCCTCGTCCCTACTAGACCTTGAGGTACAGGAGTAGAATGAGGCTATTTGGCCTAAAGAGCCTGCTCCACTATTTCAGCAAGGCTGGTCATATTCCCTCTCAGCCCAATCTCCTTCTTTCTCCTTGTATTCTTTCATACCCTGACTAATCAAGGATCTATCAACCTCTGCCTTAAATATACTCAATGACTTGGCCTCTACAGCCACCTGTGGCAATGAATTCCACAGATTCATCACTCTCTTGTGTAAGAAATTCCTTCTCATTTCCATTCTGAAAGGACGTCCATCTATTCTGGGGTTGTGTCCTCTGGTCTTAGACTCCCCCACCATAGCAAACATCCGCTCCACATCCACTCTATTGAGACCTTCCAACATTCGGTAGATTTCAGTGAGGTCAGCCCTGATCAGTTCAAAAGTGTCCAGTGCCTCAAATGGAAACATGTAGTCATAGTGAAATCACAACATGATCCGTTTCTCCTTAATTCTGCAGCTTCTTCCAGATCTCTAATTCCAGTCTTTATCCTTTTCAACTCTCATACCAGTACTCTTGGATATCTTTTAGGCTGACAATGCCCTCTTACTTGGAAAAATCGGGTGAAATAATGTTTGGTGTTGATCTGAATATTAATTCTGCCACCTCACAGCGTCAGTGACCCAGGTTCTAAGGGTGCCAATTCATTGCAATTTCACTGTGGTTTTAAGGGTTACACGGGTGTGCAGAAGATCCAGGGAACATCAATGAAGGCGCGAGTTCAGAGCTTCCAACTTGATTCTAAGCTGACTCTCCATCTTTTCTTCTTAAAACAGACAGAGTCTTCTCCCCTGGGCAGGGTACTCCAGGACTAGAGGGTTCAGGTTTAAGGTGAAAGGGCAAAGATATAAACAAAATCTGAGGGGCAAGTGTTCGCGTGGAGGGTGGTAGCTATATAGAATGAGCTGCTAGAAGAAGTGATAGAGGCAGATACAAGCACAAGATGTAAAAGGGCACTTGGACAGGTACTTAGATAGGAAAGGAATAGCAGGATATAGGCTTAATTCAGGCAAATGCATTTAGGCATTCAGGCCCATCTTTGAGCACATTTACAAGGAACTCTGTCAGATAGAAAGCAGCATTCATCATCAAGGACACCCATCATTCAGGCCATGCTCTCTTCCTGTTACTACCATTGGGCGGGAAGTACAGGAACCTTATGCCCAACACCACCAGGTTCAGGGACAGTTATTACCCTACAACCATCAGGCCCTTGAACTGGTGTGAATATCTTGACTGCACAATGTACAGACTCACTTTCAAAGACTCTACAGCTCATGTTCAGTGAGTGTTGTTTATTTATTTATTTGTTTTCTTATTTTTGCAGATTGTCTTCTTCTGCACATTGGTTGTTTGTCAGTCTTTGTTTATGTATAGTTTATCATAAATTCCACTGTATTTTCCCCTTTAAATGCCTGCAAGAAAATTAAACTCAGGGTAGCACATAGTATTTAATTTCACAATACATTTCACTTTGATGCTGAGGTTAGTATGGATGAGGTGGGCCAAAGGAGCCCATTTCTGTGTTGTACTCTTCTATGATTCTTCTGCCTCATTTAACCAGTGACATCAGCCCTAAGGCCCTCACCACACTCCCTCTCACTCAGCAGTCCTTTTCCCAGCTGCCTATATGCATCTTCTCCATGAGTCTCACTGATCGCTTCTATGATCCCCTAACCATTCAGCTCCTGCAGATTAATAATCTGCTAATGATCTCCATATAGTTCACCTGTTAAAAAAGTCCTGATGAAAGATCTCGACCAAAATGTCGACTCCTTACTCTTTGCCATAGATGTTGCCTGGCCTGCTGAGTTCCTCCAGCATTTTGTGTGTGTTCCTATAAAGTTTTATCCTCCAGATGAAGTAAATTGCAGACAAGAAGGTAAAAGTTATCCAAACGTCAACATGGGGTGGGGGGAATTTCAATCAGTTAGGCTGATTCTTTTTGTAAACTTTGAATTTTTTGTTGGATATTCACGCGAACCAGGTGCCTTCCAGAATCTCAACTAACTGGCATTATAACTTCATTGTGAACAGGATATTTAAATGTACAACATGCTAGTCAGTATCTAACTAATTTTTATCGGTTAAATACTGAATATTTACAAGGTCTCAGTGACTGAGGTTTGACACAAAATATATTAGAATGGCCAAGTAAATTAATGCTCTGCTTGTATTGAAGTGCTGGCATGGGAGTACGTAAAATACGTGTTTAGAATATTAAGAATTTCTGTTTTATAAGATAAATAATCAATGCTGAGTTCAAGAATATATGGTTGAAGTGAATGGTACTGAAAAAAGAAAGTTAGGTCCTTTGAAAATTCTTCATTAAAAATGAATGGGAAGACAATATTGGGGATAGATTAGGGATGTTTCTAATAAAAAGTTATTCAACATTCAAAGTAAATTTTATTATCAAGGTACATATATGTCACCATATACAACCCTCAGATCCATTTTCTTGTGGGCATACTCAACAAATCTATAGAATGGTAACTATAACAGAATCAATGAAAGACTACCCAACTAGAGCATTCAACCGGAGTGCAGAAGACAACAAACTGTGCAAATGTAAAGGAAGAAACAATAATGATTTAAAAAAAATAAATATCAAGAACATGTGATGAAGTATCCTTGAAAGTGAGTCGACTGGTTGTGGGAACATTTCAATGAGGGGGCAAGTGAAGTTGAGTGAAACTATGCCTTTTTACAACATGCTTGAAAATGCTTTTCAAAGGATTTTCAGAACTACATGTGTAATCATGTATTTTATTCCCATGAGTAGATCTTGTATTGCTTTCACGGTGGTGGTTGCTGGCAATCCAAACATAAGACAAACAGAGGCCTCGATGACACAAAGCTGCCCTTCAAGTCCTATATGTGGTGAGGTGGAGTCTACATTTTAGTTAAAAATATACTTGCAAGCATGTAGTCGATTTCAAGTATTTAAACTAAAACAGATTCATTAGAAAAATATAACGACTTTGGTTGAGAAATGCTCTGAGAAATTTAACAACTGTATATCTGAAAACATCTTCTTTCTGTTCCAGTAATAACAACCCTACAATAATTAATTGAACTCTTTCTTTCAATTTTTACCCTTTCATCCCTAATTCCCACAGTTCTTGCTGGATATTGCTCCTCTGATGCCAGCATTCCTGTAATATTGTGCCGAAGTGACCATTCTTAATCTGGAAGCTTTTTCTGTGTATATCCCTAAGGCCATAAGACTTGGGAGTAGAATTAGGCCATTCAGCCCATCAAGTCTGCTCTGCCATTCAACCATGGATGACTTATTATCCCTCCCAAACCCATTCTCCTGCCTTCTCCCTGTTACTGTTACAACACGCACCCAGCCAAGCAAACTCCCAGGGTTTAGTTGCTCTAACTCACCAGTATAAGAATAGCTGGCATGGCCCCTTGAAAGATTCAGGATCATCCTGCTAATTGACATTGGTGCTTTGGGCACCAAGAATTCAGTATTTAAGAGCACCTGAAAGGAGCCTCAGTGCTCAATCGTAAGCCCAACCAAAGATATTGTCTAGCATTCTGTTTTGTGCCCAGTTCTCGATCCAATATTATTCCATGTCTCGATCCTAGCCTCGGATACTCCAGCACTGGGATCAAACCATCCTCGTCAAGGACTCTCTTCACTGTATAATTGAGCCAGTATGGACCCAGCGGGGTATCAGATTCTTTTGTCTGCTGTGGCCAGCCACAGCGAGACAGAGCCTGGAGATACAAGACCTCCAGACAGCTGTTTGCCAACTTTTGCAAGGAGGAAGCCAGAGTGGCCCAGGAGAACCAGTTGGTCACTCTGTGGAGCCAGTACACCTTCCAACCCTGGAGAGATTTGATGATGACCCAGGTTCTTGCCATGGTTCCTCATTCAATACGCATTAGTGTTTGACTCCAGCCATCCCGGTTCCCTTCGAAGTGTGGAAAGGTGGCCTTCATTATCTCACTTCTAATTGGAAGAACCATGGCCTGGGCCACCACGCATTGGGAACAAAGGTTGGCAATTTGCTTGGATTCAGAGGAATTCGTGGCCACCATGAGTAAGGTGTTCCATTACTCCTCTGGAGCCAGCCAAGCCTTGGACCATCTGATGAAGATTTGACAAGGGCAGACGATCAGTGGCTAATTTCACTATCGAGTTTCATACCTTGGCCAAGAGAGTGGCTAGAACAGGGAGTCCTTGGCTGCGCAATACCGCCATGGACTCTGAGACAAACCGAAGGATGGCTTCATCTCGGGAGAGCCAGCAGAGGTTCTCATCAACCAATCCATTTGTCTTAATAATCGTCTGGCGGAGTGTAAGTGGGACTACATCAAGAGGTCAAAGGGCCCTACCCCGAGCCTGACCTCATCATATCATAGTTCAACCCTCCGATCTCAGACTACGACCAGCCTGTCTCCTGTCAAGCCCATTCAAATCAGCCACACAAGAACCTCTGCTGCTGAGAGGTTCCAGTGTTGGAGTCGAGGTTGCTGCAATTACTGCAGGTAAGCAGGTGACCCGCGAGCCAAATGTCCAAAGCCGCAGACATCAGAACTGTAAGGACCGTCCGGTGTCGGGAGGACTGTGATGGTAGCAGCCACTGCCCCCACCCTCATGGATTTTGGTGTCATACTGTCAGCAATCTCCTGGGGTATGCACTAATGAAAGATGAATGCTGTTTTGGACTCTGGGGCAGCTGGAAAATTCCTGGACATGGGGACCACCCATTGGCTCGACATACCACTGTAGGAGTTGAGCCAGCCAGTGTCTTGGATGCCTGATCCGGCAGCAGACATTGGTCTTGCAGATGAGGATAGAGGAACATGCAGAGGACATTGGTTTCTATATCAGTGAGTCTCCTCCTGTGCCCCTGATTCTTGGGCGCCTTTGGCTGTCCCGGCATAACCCTTCCGTGAACTGGAAGGAAGGGAGAATCATTGCTTGGTCCAGTCGCTGCAAGAAGGTATGTTTTTAGCCTGGTGTCCCAACTCCCAGATTCTCCCAAGACCACCGGCCGATGGGTGGGCATCACCTGTTCAGGATAACCTGGAGCCTTCAGGAAACCCAGTCCTGCCTTCAAGGGCAGACAAGCCGGCTCCAGCCAACAGGCCAGTGCGAGTCCCAACCCTATCCACAGGGGTGCCAAGGAGGTGCGCAAGCAACCTGGAACTCAAGCAGCTAAAGTCCCCAGTTGCCAAGTCCTGTCTTGGGGGAAGGTTCAACAATGAGGACTCTTGGAGCCCAGACCCAGAAGCACGAGACCATTTGTCGTGCCTCGCTGCCGATACGGGCAGGATTTGGACTGTGATTTGGCCCATGTTTTCACTAAAGACTCTTGTGAACATATGGAGGAGACTTTGGGGTCGGCCAACAACCCCCCCCTCTGCACCCCCACTGTTACTTAAGGATCCTCAGGTTCTCTGAGGAAGGTTCAGGAGTAATTGCAGCACCCAATCCTGTCTTCAGCAAGGGAAAGGCCTCGACTCTTCCACTACAAAGACTTTAGACCGTGCTATATATCTACTGCCTGGTACTTGTCCTCTAGGGTGAATTATACGTGCTCTCAGGCCGGGAGAGAAACGCTGTGGAGGAGTATATAAAGGAGGCTCTTGCCCTGGGATTGTTCGGCCCCTCACTCTTCAGCTGGTGCTGGCTTCTCCTTCATACAGAAAAAGGAAGGGAGTTCAAACTTGCATTGATTATAGAGGGCTGAATCGCATAATGGTCAAGAATCGTTACCCATTTCCACTCAGGAACACTGCCTTCGAGATTCTCCAAGGGGCAAGCGTATTCTTAAAACCAGACTTGCGAAGTGCATAAAATATGGTTTATATAAAGGAGGGTGAAGAGCAGAAGACAACATTCAACACACTGACAGGACACTGTGAGAACCCGGTTACGCCCTTCAGTCTTGTGAATTTTCCAGCAGTTTTCCAGGCATTTATAGACAACACGCTCCGGGCATCTACTTGGGCAACATTCTAATTTTCTGGAAGTCCACGGAGGGCCATGTCACTTATGTCAGATATATCCTAAAGATGCTTCTTGATCATGGACTTTACATCAAGCTGGAGAAGTCCGAATTTAAAATAACCATCATTTCATTTGCATTTCATCAACTCTAATGGCAATTTCAAGATGGACCCTAGTAAGACGAAGGCAGTTGGAGAATGGCCACATCCATTCAGGGTAAAACAAGTCCAAAGATTCCTGGGGTTTGCCAACTTTTACCAAAAGTTCATCAGAAACTTCAGCTCAGAGGCGGCTCAGCTGACAGCACTAAGCACGAGACCTTCGGGTTTAGATTACCAAGGTGGAGGCTGCTTTTACAGAACTCGAGCAGTGGTTCACGACAGCTCCCATTTTGGTCACACCTGATGCACCATCAATAACTCTCGGAGATGTGAGTTGAGATAGGCTTTTATTAGCTAGAAGAAAGCACAGTCAGCAGCAAGAGACCATCACACGACATCCTGGAGACTGAGGGAGGAGCAGTGCCTCCAATCGCCTTTATACAGGGGTCTGTGGGAGGAGCCACAGGAGCAGTCAGCAGAGGGGGGGCGTGTCCAGACAGGTATAGGTAGTTCACCCCAACACCCAACCCGGAAATTCCCTTCATCGTGGAGATGGATGCCTCTGATGTCAGGGCGGCTGCACTGTTGTCCCAACAGACACCTTGCAGCTCCCCAAGACCGTCAAGATCAATCCCACTTTCCACATGTGAACACGAACCCTTTAGCCCCACATATATCAGTCCTGCCACTGCTCCGGTTTTTCAATAGGGAAAAGGTCTTCACTGTGTGAGAATTTTGGGAAGAAGCTGTGAGAAGAAACACCAAGGATAATTCCCTTCTAATCCTGAGCAACTTAAAATTTCATTAGTGACTCTGACATCACCTAAAATTGGCTATTGCAACACGGAATATCTATGCCACTGAACGTGATGAGTCATAATGAGTTATGAATATTAGGCTGAATCATCCTGGATTTGCTGCCAGGTTTGGAAACTGAATTTGTTTCCAAGTGTTTTTACTGGACTCACTAACTATTATATTCTAGACAGACATGTAGGCTTCCGGGTTTCACTAATATAATATACATGATGTTGAGAAAGGATTACATGCGCTGGACAGCTGGATGGAGTTACTCACTCAAGTCAATGTGGGTTAGAGTGGGTGTCAGGTTATTGAGCAATTTCAGTTATAAAGTTATTGATCCATTCAGGGTGATGACTATTAATTCCACTGCACGTCCTCCAAAATAATTACAGAATGGTTTCTGGTATCGAAGGATCTGAAATTCATATACAAACCACAACGGTACATCAGTGTTGAAAAGTTGGTCAGTGTATGCAGCTGAAGTGTTATTGATCTGGTTAAAAATTAATTTCATTTAAATTGTCCACAAGGGACATCCAGCTTTGTTTCTTTTGAATTCGGAACAAAAAACTGGTCCTTTTAGGAAGGGTCACAAATCCCCCTTTCATGGAGAATTAAAATACCAATGAAATTGATCCAAATTAAGCTGCTCTGGTTTACTTTCTTCTTGACCACACAACAGTGCTTCGTCATCTGAAGTGACAACAACACGGCAGCTGGGTTTAAAGAGATATGCATGGAATTTCCACGGGGAAACTCCTGATCAATTGTCATACTTTAATTTCCCCAGGGGCTCTGTTGACTTACATCGAATTAATTGCAGGAGATCTGCAGAAAATTCCTGAGATTTTTCTCCTTTTCCAGAATGTTTGGAACTCACATCCTCTAGAGTTGAAGAAACCACGATAACATGATACGCGAGATTAATTATTTTCTTCTTCGTGAATTCTGTCTTTTTGAAGAAAAGTTAAAAACAGGACAACATTAGGAGCAGGTGTAGCCCATTCGAATTGGTTTCTCCATCGAACGAGACTGTGGCTGATCTGCACCATTCTCCAGCCTGTTGCCTACCTCTATCTCTTCCCATCTCCATTTCTCAGTATCTGGTGTAACGCATACTGTAAGTAGTTTGACATCCTGACACTGATCCCAGTGGAATATAGCTGGCTGCATCTTGCCAGCCTGATTCATTCATCCCATCTCTGTTTGCTTTTGATTAGCTGATTACTCCCACCTTGTGAAATAATGTTTTTAATGTATTGGTGAGGCCAAATTTAGAGTTCTGGTCACAGAATAATAGGAAACATATCAATAAGCTTGAAAGAGAGCAGAGAATATTTACAGTGATATCAGGGACAGAATTGAAATCAGGTTTAGTATCACTGGCAGTCATGAAATTTATTGTCTTGCAGCAGCAGGACATTGCAATACATGATAATAAAAACTATAAATTATAAGAAATATAAATGTACAAATTAAATTAAATATGTTGGGCAGGAAGAGGAGAAGAAAATACTGATGTAGTAGTGCTCATGGATTCATTGTTCATTCAGAAATCTGATGGTGGAGGAGAAGAAGCTGTTCCTGAATCGTTGAGTGTGTGCCTTCAGACTCCTGTGCCTCTTTCCTCATGAGAACATTTTCTGGGTGGTGGGGCCCTCAATGACGGATGCCATCTTTTTGAGGCATCGCCTTTTGAAGATGTTCTGGATGCTGGGGAAGCTAGTGCCCATGATAGAGATAGCTGAGTTTACAACTTTCTGCTTCTTTGTCCAATCCTGTGCAGTGGCCCCTCGATATCAGAAGTTAATGCAACCAGTAAGAATGTTCTCGATTGTAAATCTTCAGAAATTTGCAGGTGTCTTTGGTGACTTATCAATTCTCAAATTCCTAATGAAACGTAGCTGCTGTGGTGCCTTCTTTGTAATTGCATCTATATATTAAGCCCAGGATAGATCCTCAGAGATGTTGACACCCAGGAACTTGAATCTGATCACCCTTTCCACTGCTGATCCCTCAGTGAGGACTGATGTGTGTTCCCTTAATTTCCCCTACCTGAAGTCCACAATTACTTCCTTGGTTGCTGAGTGCAAGGTTGTTGCTGTGATACCAATCAACATGCTGACCTTTCTCATTCCTGTACACCTCCTCGTCACCATCTGAAATTATATGAAATTCTGACAACAATAGTAGTTGCGTCGTCAGCAAGTTTAAAGACATTAGAGCTGTGCTTAGCCGCACAGTCACAAGTATAGAGAGTAGAATAGTAGGCTAAACACACATCCTTGAGGTGCACCAGTGTTGGTTGTCAGCGCAAGGAGGGAGGAGATGTTATTTCTGATCTGCATCTACTATGGTGTCCTGATGAAGAAGTCAAGGGCATAATTACAGAGGGAGGTATAGACGTGCAGGTTTTGGAGTGTCTGTGGGTATGATTATGTCAAACGCTGAGCCTTAATCAGTAAACAGGAGCCTGATTTACATATTGCTATTGTTCAGGTGAGTGGAGAGATTGCATCCGTTACAGACCTATTTTGGTGATTGCAGTGGTCCTTGCTTAGGTAGGTGTTGATTCTCGCCAAGACCAACCTCTCAAAGTACTTCTACATAGAACATAGGACATAGAATAGTACAGCACATTACCGGCCCTTCGGCCCACAATGTTGTGCTGACCTTCAAACCCTGCCTCCCATATAACCCCCCACCTTAAATTCCTCCATATCCCTGTCTAGTAGTCTCTTAAACTTCACTAGTGTATCTGCCTCCACCACTGACTCAGGCAGTGCATTCCATGCACCAACCACTCTCTGAGTGAAAAACCTTCCTCTAATATCCCCCTTGAACTTCCCTCCCCTTATCTTAAAGCCTTATATTGAGAAGTGGTGCTCTGGGGAAGAGGAGCTGGCCGTCCACTCTATCTATTCCTCTTAATATCTTGTATACCTCTATCATGTCTTTTCTCATTCTGCTTCTCTCCAAAGAGTAAAGCCCTAGCTCCCTTAACCTCTGATCATAATGCATACTCTCTAAACCCAGGCAGCATCCTGGTAAATCTCCTCTGTACCCTTTCCAGTGCTTCCACATCCTTCCTACATCTCTGATATCAATGTGTTTTGTTTGGATAACCTGCACTGTTGGTGACAAAAGTTAACAAGTATGCCTTGAAATTGATTTTAATTGAAATGTTTATGTTTAGAACCTTAAGATTTGGAGAAGGTATTTGCATAAGGCAGGCTAGGGATGTTTGCAGTTAAAGCAAAAGTAAGACTTGCATTTTATAAAGTGACTTTCACTCTGAGCAGCCATTGGGGTACCTGTTTCCACAGACAAGGACCTCAAGACCCTGCCTTCTGCCTGACCTCTGGGATCCTTCTGCCCAAACTCTGATATCCTGCTCTGCCCGCCTGACTAAGACTCTCTGTCTGCCTGAACCCCAGCATTACCCCTTGCATGCCATGGCATCTCCCTCCTGTCCTACCCCTATTACTTCAGTGCCTTCGTCCTGCACTTGGGTCCATTCCTGTCCCCGTTCCTGACACATATTCATTCTGACTCATACATGAATCCATGAATATTGTCCAGTCCACCACCTCAAAGCGGTCCTGAACGTGCTCCTCCATCTCTCTTGACTATACCTTCTTGGTCCACACCACTGGTGTTGCAGTCTTTAGTCTCTGCCTATAGGCTGGGAGTAGAGGTACAGCCAGGTGATCGGACACTCAAAGTGTGGGTGTAGGATGACATGGTAAGTGTCTTGGATTTATGGTATAACAGTGGTGAAGTGTGTTGGTTCCTCTTGTTCCACAGTTGATATGGTGGTGGTAGTTGTTCAGACACTTTTTCGAGTTGGCAAATTATATTATTTGCCATTATTGAAAAAAATTCAAGAGGATCTTGATAAATGGATGATGTTACCAATAACATTAGTAGGTAGAGTTAATGCTGTAAAAATGAATATATTTCCTAGATTACAATATCTATTCCAAACATTACCAATACAACTGCCCCAGAAGTATTTTCAAGAGTTGAATAAATGTGTGAGGAAGTTTCTTTGGAAAGGTAAGATGTCAAGAATATCATTGGAAAAATTGACATGTAAATTTGACCTAGGAAGGTTACAACTCCCAAATTTTAAGAATTATTATAAAGCAAATCAACTTAGATTTATTGCATCTTTTTTTGATGAAGAAAAACTGGCATGGATTAGAATAGAGTTAGATAAGATAGGAGAAAATATACCAGAAGATTTTATATATAAATGGGATTCCAAATGGATACGGGAAAAGAAAGAATCTCTTGTTTTAAAACATTTGATCAATTTATGGAGTAAGATAAATGTGGATGATGAGATAGAGAAATCTTTATTAGCAAAGAGAACCCTAATTCAAAATAGACTTATTCCTTTTACAATGAATAACCAACTTTTTTTGGTTTCAAAAAGGGATCAGATATATAGGTGACTGTTTTAAACTCGGTATATTGATGTCGTTTGATCAATTAAAGAATAAATATAAAATATCAAATAACACTCTTTTCTGTTATTTAAAATTAAAGGCCTATTTAAGAGATAAACTGGGTCAAACAATGTTAATGCCAAAACCTAATGAAATAGAAACTTCAATTCAAAAGGAAAAATTAAAAAATTTACATCTTGTGTGTATAATTTGATTCAAAAACAGACAATTAAACCAGGAATTAATAAATCAAGACAAAAATGGGAAAATGATATGAATATTAAAATTGATGAAAAAAATTGGTCAAGACTATGCCTTGACAGTATGACAAATACAATAAATGTCCGACTTCGATTAGTACAATACAATTTTTTACATCGATTATATATAACACCACAAAAAATAAATAGATTAAACCCAAATTTATCTGACCAATGTTTCCAATGTAATCAAGAAATCGGTACTTTTTTACATTCTACTTGGTCTTGTTTTAAAATTCAACCTTTTTGGATAAATCTAAGACTTATACTGGAACAAATTATTGGAATACCACTTCCACATAGCCCAATATTATTTTTATTAGGCGATATTGAAGGGATAATACCGAAACCTAAATTGAATAAATATCAGAAAAAATTTATAAAAATTGCATTGGCAGTAGCCAAAAAAGCTATTGCAGTTACTTGAAAATTGGATTTGTACTTAACTATGGACCATTGGAATAATGAATTATATAGCTGCATTCCACTTGAAAAAATTACTTATAATTTAAGAAATGAATGATATATTTTTGAAAATTTGGCACCCCTATCTACAAAAGATAGGATTAAATATATAGGACCTTTGAAGATAAAATTATTAGTTATTTGGGGAAAAAAGTAAGTATATATACTAAAGTTATTTTGAACTCCATGGAGCATGTGGGGATCCTCCGATATCCAGGCACTCTTTCTTTCTTTCTTCTTTCTTTCTTTTTTTTTTCTTTTTTTTTAAGACAGGGATGTTAAGGGGGGGAGGGTTAAGAGGAAGAGAGGGCTAATATTAATTTTCATTACTTTATTATTCTATTCATTTTATGTAATTCTTTTAAAAATTCAATAAAAATATATATTTTTTAAGAAGCTGGCCTGGTTGAAATTCCTTGCAATGATTGGGAGGCCATCAGAGTGTGCAGTTTTGTGCCTCCTGACTATACCTCTCGTCTCCTCCAGTGCTTGTTTGATGTTGACCTGAGCTGGGATTTATACCAGTATAGGATGATGGTGGAAAATACCTTTGGCAGATAAAATGGATGATATTTGACTGCTAGATGTTCCAGATAGAGTGAGGAGGACTGATACAGAACCACCATGTTCGTGCAGCACAATGAATTAATCATAAAATATACTCCACCTCCTCTGCCTTCAAAAGACTGAGATGTCCTGTCTTTACAGAGAATGGGGAAGCTATTAGACTGCAGCGCTGTGTCCAAATTTGCTGGTGTGAGCCATGTTTCCATAAAGCAGAATGTACAGCAGTCTCTGATGTCCCTCTGGTACTGCAATCTTGCTCTGAGCTCTTCCGTTTTATTTTCCAGAGACAGTACATTCACCAGCAGGGTAGTCAGGAGTGGAAGTCTCAGGCCTCTGCATTTCAATTGTTCCTGTAGGCCGGCACAGTGTCCTGCTCCTATCTTATCTTCTTAACGGGAAACTGCATCTGTGACCCAAGCCAGCCATCCAAGGTTCATTCATTTTGAGTATCAACAGAGTTTTTAAATGTCTTAAAATCATGCTGCTTACTGAAGTTCCCATGGCTGCGACTGTGGATTTTGGCTGTAGTAATGATAAACGGTTTGATTTCCATTGGAACTGCATGCAAAGAGTTATCATTTAATGGTGCCATCTTACCAGAATGTTGCTGGGACTTAAGAATCTGAGTTTAAGGGAAAGGCTGAATAGATTAAAACTATATTCCCCAAACAGCTTGAGAAGGAGAGGAGACCTTGTAGAGGTATACAAAATTATGAGGTTCAGTTAGGGAGATATGTGCAAGATTTTTCCCCTCAAGATGTGTGAATCTAGAACTAGAGATCAAAAGTTTAGGGTAAAAATTGAAATATTTAAGGGGAATTTGAGGGAAAATATCTTCATTCAGAGCGTGGTGTGAGTGTGGAATGAGTAATAGATATGGTAACATATAACAGAAGCTTGGATAGACACCAGATTGGAAGGGGAATGGAGGATTATCATCTGGCTGCAAGCAGATGGGACTGGCAGGAAATCAGGTCAACATAGATGAGATGGACTGAAGGGCCAGATTCTGAGCTATCATACTCTACAACTTCATCCTACCTCTTTGGACATTCTTTGGTGATTCAAATACATTATGTTAACTGACTCCCTTTTATCTAGCCAGCCAGTTATATCTCAAAGAACTTTAATATTTTATGCTTGTATTATCAGCTGAAATAATATCAAGTTTTCTCTCTCCACGAAGGCTCCTTCTTCAATTTTATCTCTTTCATGAAAACTACATTGAATCTGCCTCCTTATAGACATTTTAAATAGTTTAACAACGGCTTGCAGCTTTTTCACAGTGACAGATGTTAGGCTAACTGGCCTCGAGCTTTTCTTAAGAGGGGGAGCTTTCCAATCTGCTGAGGAGTTTCCAAAATCCTAGGAGTCTGGGGATCTGTGGAAGGTTGCAGTTACCACTCCCTCTGCAGCTATATCTTTTATCAGGAATGCATCACATCTTGGGACGTGTCAGTCTTGATTCCCACTGGTTTTCCGAGTGCTGTTCTTCTAGTGACAGTGATTAAGCTTTTGCCACTTCATCTTCAGAACCAGAAACAGAATCTGCACTACTATCACTGGCAAACAGTATGTCACGAATTTCTTTTGGTTTTGCAGCTGCATGATAACAAAAACTATAAATTACAATAAGTATATACAAACAAAGAAAATAAATAAGTAGTGCAAAACGAGAGGAGGATAAATACTGAGGTAATGTTTATGGGTTCACTGGCCATTCAGAAATCTGATGGTGGAAGGGAAGAATCTGTTCCTAAGACATTGAGTGTATGTTTTCAAGCTCCTGTACGTCCTCCTTGATGGTAGCAATGAGAAGAGGGCATGTCCTGGGTGATGAGGGTCTGTAATGATGGATGCCGTCTTTGTGAGGCATTGCCTTTTGAGGGTGTCCTCGATGCTGCAGAGGCTCGTGTCCATGATGGAGCTGGCTGAGTTTGCAACCTCTGGAGTGGCCCCTCCATACCAGATGATGATTCAACCGGTTAGAGTGCTCTCCATG
This sequence comes from Hypanus sabinus, assembly GCF_030144855.1. NCBI lineage: Eukaryota > Metazoa > Chordata > Chondrichthyes > Myliobatiformes > Dasyatidae > Hypanus > Hypanus sabinus. The sequence goes on from NC_082720.1 coordinate 21,894,076, forward strand.
GCTCATCTGGAGAAATTTGTGGCTGTCTTTGGTGACGTACTAATTCTCAAACTTCTCCTCCTGCCTTCTTTGTAACTGCATCAATATGTTGGGCCCAGGATAGATCAACAGAGATGTTGACTCCTAGCAACTTGATTCTACACATCCTTCCCACTTCTGATCCCTCAATCAGGACTGATGTGTGTTACCTTGACTCCCCTTCCTGAATCAATCCCTTGGTCTTACTGATGTTGAGTGCAAGGTTGCTGTTGGACACCACTCAACCAGCTGATCTATCTCCCTCCTCTATGCCTCCTCATCACCATCTGAAATTCTGCCAATGATAGTTGCGTTGTCGGCAAATTTGGTAGATGACATTTAAGTTGTATGTAGCCACACAGTTGTGGATATAGAGAGAGTAGGGCAGTGGGCTAAGAATGCAACCTTGAGATGTGCCAGGATTGATTGTAGGTGAGGAGGAGATACTATTTCCAATCCGCACAGATGGCGATTTTCCTTTAAGAATGTCAAGGATCCATTTGCAGAGAAAGGTACAAATGTCCAGGTTTTAGAGTTTGTTGATTAGAACTGAGGGTATGATTGTGTTGAACGCCAAGCTGTAGTCAGTAAACAGCAGCCTGACGTAGGTATTGTTATTGTCCAGGCATTCCAAGGCTGAGAGGAGAGTCAGTGAGATTGCATCCTATTGTGTTGGTAAGCAAACTGCAGCAGGCACAGGTCCTTACTGACCAACCTCCCAAAGTATTTCATCAACATCACAGTAGATGTGAGTGTCACTGGGTGATAGTCATTGAGGCAGCTCACCTTCCTCGTCTTAGGTACTGGTGTGATTGAGCCCTCTTGGGAGCAGTTAGAGCTATGTTTTTGATGTCTTCTACATTGAAGGTGGATACATAATATTTGTTCAATGTCTTTGCCACTTACTGATTTCTCAGTCTCAATTTTTAAGGAGTCAGGTACCTTAGCTACTTTCTTCTTTTTCATGTCAATATAGAAAATTTTACTGATTATCGTTATACCTATTAATAGCTTGTTCATAATCTGATTCCTTATTCATTATCTCTTTAATCATCCATTATATAGTCATAGAAAAGTACAGCACAGAACCAGGACCTTCAGCCCATCTAGTACCTTCCAAACTATTTAAACTGCCTTCTCCCATCGACCTGCACCAGGACCATAGACTTCCATACCCCTACGTATCTAAACTTCTCTTCAAATGCAAAATCGACCCGCATGCTCCACTTGCACTGGCAGATCATTCTGCACTCTCATGACCCTCTGAGTGAAGGCGTTTCCCCTTAAACCCCAGTTTTCATCCTTATCTCTCAATGGGCTAAATTATATTCCTTCTATTGGCTTTCCTTAAATATCACACTTGCATGTTGCCTTCATGATAATTTTTGGGCTGGCTGCCATCACAGACGTCTCAAATCATTTTTGTACTGAACTTGGCTTCTGCAGTGTGTTAAGTACACAGAATATTTCCTTTATGATCATTTCTGATGCTTTGATTACATCTGTCATTCTCTGATTCCCTCCTTTCCTCCCTACTGTCTGTTCTGCTCCATCTGCTTCTCTCTTTTATTTTTTCATTTGCAGTTGACCTTATCAGCACTGGGCCTGGGGAAGAGGAGGAGCTGTTGAGGTTCACTCCTGATCACTTTATGGTGATCTCTTCTGCAAAACGCATATCGGAAAGAATTTGCAATACGGTTATTCAAGGCAAATTACCCTGTCTGCAATTATGTCTCCCACGCATTAAGAAGAGCTACTTGAGTTAGGATCTGTACACTAGCAAGAGCCACTGCCTTGAAGTGAGAAAATCTGAGGCAAAAACAAAACCTTGTGATCCACTCGAAATACATTTGAACGATCTAATTCACGTCTGCTCATGTGCCATACCCCATTCACTTTTCCCTTTTATACGCAACTACTTCATCTATCCCCTTGACTTATTTGAGGAAGTGGAACCTCAGTGTACTGTGCAAAGCCTTTCGACTTGGCTTACCTAGACTTCCAAAAGGCATTTGACAAGCTCCACACAAAAACCTATTAATTAAGCTGAAAGCTGTGGGAAATCTGGGGATAGATACAAAATTGGCTGAGGAGTTGAAAACAACAGGTACTTATCAGAAGAATTACTGCAGGGTAGGAGGTGGATTAGTGAATGAGGTATCCCAGGGCTTGTTGCTGTGACTGCAATTGTTTCTAACTGACATCAATGACTTGTCCAAACAATACATAAGCAGCAATCAACAGAGACAACAAATAGAATCCGATCTACATAGCCTGCATAGTTGGATATGAGTCAGAAGAAATCATAATCAAATTGCAGACGTTTGATTAGACAGTATTTCAAGCATAATGGTTGCCAAGATACAAAGGGAGACATTCAAACATTTGAGGCAGCACAGATAATAATCTATCACCTCTAACTTAACCCTTCATAATCCTGAAATCCTCTTTTATGGAGGAGAGAATTGGCATGGAAACAAGATTGTTAGGTATAGGGTTACTTTCTGTTGGCTGTAATAATATTAATGAAAATCTCAGTGTTTGAAAGGAATAGATTTCTCTTGTCATATCTGCACAAACCTCTTCACCATCTGGTGACCCATGGAGCATACATTCAGTTGAAATCCTCTGTTGTTAATTCTGACCCAGAACTATTAGTGTGCTCCACAGGATGGCTTGCGACTTGCAATGTTTTTGATAACACTACTCTTGGAATAAAAGTGAGAAAGTTATCTAGCAAGTGCTAAGGCCAAAAATGGGTTCCTAGTGGTAAAAAATTGAATTAACAGATCACTTGAATGGAGCAACTTTGAATTACAAGGAACAGACTAATCAAAGTGTAATATTTTCTTTTCTTCAGGAGAGCCACTATTGTCAAATTGATTAATGTTCAATCTGCTCCCAGAATGGAGAATACTCAGTAAAAGTTTAATTGTCATAAATCTGCTAAATTAGTCAGATCACCAGAAAGCAAATATTTCTAAGTGTTTTTCAGATTAAGGAATTATCCTTTTCCTCTGACATCCAAGTCCAATAGAAAAACACTAAACCACTGATGTGTGAAAAGCCTTCATACCAGTTTTGCTTTCCCATGAGAAAGTTAATTTTTAATAGGCTGTATAAACTGACAGGTCCAGAGCCCTGCAGCTTTGGGAGCAGCTCAGCCTTGTTCTTTCAGCTGCACTTCAAGCAGCATAAATCTTACTCTCAAACAAACCCATCTGACACCAAAATTGAGACCTCTCTTGTATTCCACCAATTAAAATGATGTGCCTTTCCATGAATAGGCCTTACAGTCCATTCTTAATTAACAGTTGATTAAATTCACTGACTCTCTTTTAACTACAACTCATGCTTTCCTAATATTAACTTAAAGGCAATAACTCAATTTTCTGTGCAAATTCTGGATATCATTAAGAATTAATACAATTTCATTACTTATAAAAAATAGAAGTCTTTATTTACCATTAATACTTTTGAAAGTTCCAATTTGTGTCTCTGTGACTGCATGATCTTGACTGAAAAATTCCATGATGCTGTGGTATTTCAATTATATTGTAGGATTGCTAATAATAGAGTTACTATTAATTGTCAGCTTTGCCTAGTAGTTTAGATGATACGCTGAAAGCGGCAGGTTAGGCATTCAAGTCCATTCAACGTACAAGGATGAACTAGACCGACATGCTCAGCATAGAAGGAACATGGCAGTTGCAAAATGAACTTTCCAGATGAGGCTGTACGATACCTAACTAGAAGTAAGACCAAACTGCATGATGCTATTTGAAGCAATACTGCTTGATTAGAATCATAGAGTAATATAGCATAGAATAATAAAGCGCCTTTGGCAATCAAGAATCCCGTCTCAGCCAGCTTCATTTGCCTGCATTTGTCCCAGATTGCTTTATACTTTCCTGTTACATTTTGTAACTCCAAAACATAAAATTAATTGGAGGGAACAGAAAGAGTCTGAAATACACAACTACCTTCATGTTTACTTTCAGCAAGGCAAGAATGTATCAGGTGGTAATGTCATGACATATGCAATTCACTTATTTTTACATATAATCTGTAATGGATTATGTAAATAAACAAGAATGCTTAATTAAACAATTTATTTACAATATTACACATTTACTACTGAAACATTAAATACACAACACTTTCCTATCCATCTACTTGTTTATTATGTTGTGTAACTCCAAAACATAAAACTAATAAAAAGAGCTGTGACAGAGAAGGAGGGATGAAAGGGGGAGGGGTGATGTTACTAGACAGGGAAAATGTCAGGACAGACTGGAGAACTCGTCTAGTGAAGCTTTATGGGTGGAACTGAGTAATAAGGAAGGTATGACCACATTAATGGGATTATATTATAGACCACCCAACAGACCTAGAGATTTAGAGGAACAAATTTGTAGAGAGATCGCAGACTGTTGCAAGAAACATAAGGTTGTTATAGTACTGTAGGTGATTTTAACATTCCACATATGACTGAGACTCCCATACTGTCAAATGACTAGATGGGATAAAGTTTGTCAGATGTGTTCAGGAAAGTTCCCTTAATCAATACATAGAAGTCCCAATGAGAGTGTGCTATCATCTAGGTGCAGGACAATGGAACTAGGCAGTTTAAATGGTTTGGTGCAGACTAGATGGACCGAAGTTTGCTTCTGTGGTGTACTTTTCTATGACTCTATAACTTTAATAAGTGTATGTTTAGTTTTCATTTTAGCGAGGTGCACACATGACATGGTGGCATGATGTCAAACGCAATTCAGGTACTTTTACATATAATACATGATGAATTATGTAAACAAAGAATGCTTAATCTAGCTATATGTTTACAACATTGTTCAAATATTACTGAAATATCCTCTCTGCTTAGCTATAAAGTCCAATTCAATGTACTATAGAATGCATCTTGACTTCTATACATACATACAGTATATATATACTTACTAACTGCTCTCAATCCCCAAAGAAAGCAACATCTGTCAAGGGCAACTTCATCCCAGCACCAGTAAAAATGGATTACCTGAGATTTCTGCTGCACCCTCCAGCCATTTTATGTTGCAATGTAGATCTGAGACAGTGTGGGGTCTTTTCTGGTTTCCTTTTGGTATTGGTACAGGAACCATGGTGTACAAGGGCTGTTGTAAATCTAGTCAAGAAGAAAAGAAGAGCTTACAAAAGGTTCAAAAAGCTAGCTGATGATAGAGAGCTAGAAGATTATAAGTCTAGCAGGAAGAAGCTTAAGAATGAAATTAGGAGAGCCAGAAGGGGCCATGAGAAGGCCTTGACGGGCAGGATTAAGAAAAACCCCAAGACCTTCTACAAGTATGTGAAGAGCAAGAGGATAAGATGTGAGAGAATAGGATCAATCAAGTGTGACAGTGGAAAAGTGTGTATGGAACCGGAGGAGATAACAGAGGTACTTAAATGAATACTTAGCTTCAGTTTTCACTATGGAAAAGGATCTTGGTGACTGTAGTGATGACTTAGAACAGACTGAAAAGCTTGAGCATGTAGATATTAAGAAAGAGAATGTGCTGGAGCTTTTGGAAAACGTCAAATTGGATAAGTTGCCAGGACCGGATAGGATGTACCCCAGACTACTGTGGGAGGTGAGGGAGGAGATTGCTGAGCTTCTGGCGATGATCTTTGCATCATCAATGGGGACAGGAGAGGTTCTGGAGCATTGGAGGGTTGCAGATGTTGTTCCTTTATTCAAGAAAAGGAGTAGAGATAGCCCAGGAAATTATAGACCAGTGAATCTTACCTCAGTGGTTGGTAAGTTGATGGAGAAGATCCTGAGATGCATGATTTATGAACATATTATACCTCTCCAAACGTTTATATATATATATGATTAGGAATATAATATTAATATTATATTAGGAATACTAATATTATATGATTAGGAATAGCATAGTTTTATCATAGTCAGCATAGTTTTATCAAGGGCAGGTCATGCCTTACGAGCCTGATTGAATTTTTTGAGGATGTGGCTAAACACATTGATGAAGGAAGAACAGTGGATGTAGTATATATGGATTTCAGCAAGGCATTTGATAAGGTACCCCATGCAAGGCTTATTGAGAAAGTAAGGAGGCATGGGATCCAAGGGGACATTGCTTTGTGGATCCAGAACTGGCTTGCCCACAGAAGGCAAAGAGTGGTTGTAGATGGGTCATATTCTGCATGGAGGTCAGTCACCAGTGGTGTGCCTCAGGGATCTGTTCTGGGACCCTTACTCTTTGTGATTTTTAAAATGACCTGGATGAGGAAGTGGAGGGATGGGTTAGTAAGTTTGCTGATGACACAAAGGTTGGAGGTGTTGTGGATAGTGTGGAGGGCTGTCAGAGGTTACAGCGGGACATTGAAAGGATGCAAAACTGGGCTGAGAAGTGGCAGATGGCGTTTAACCCAGGTAAGCGTGAAGTGGTTCATTTTGGTAGGTCAAATATAATGGTGGAATATAGTATTAATGGTAAGACTCTTGACAGTATGGAGGATCAGAGGGATCTTGGGGTCCGAGTCCACAGGAAACTCAAAGCAGCTGCGCAGGTTGACTCTGTGGTTAAGAAGGCGTAAGGTGTATTGGCCTTCGTCAATCGTGGAATTGAACTTAGGAACCGAGAGGTAATGTTGCAGCTATATAGGACCCTGGTCAGACCCCACTTGGAGTACTGTGTTCAGTTCTGGTCACCTCACTACAGGAAGGATGTGGAAGCCATAGAAAAGGTGCAGAGGAGATTTACAACAATGTTGCCTGGATTGGGGAGCATGCCTTATGAGAATAGGTTGAGTGAACTCGACCTTTTCTCCTTGGGGTGACGGAGGATAAGGGGTGACCCGATAGAGGTGTGTGAGATGATGAGAAGCATTGATTGTGTGGATAGTCACACAAAAAGCCCTGGGCTTTTTCCCAGGGCTGAAATGGTTGCCACAAGAGGACACAGCTTTAAGGTGCTGGGGAGTAGGTACATAGGAGATGTCAGGGGTATGTTTTTTACTCAGTGAGTGGTGAGTGCGTGGAATTGACTGCCAGCAATGGTGGTTGAGGTGGATACGATAGGGTCTTTTAAGAGACCTTTGGATAAGTAAGTGGAGCTTAGAAAAATAGAGGGCTATGGGTAAGCCTGGTAATTTCTAAGGTAAGGACATGTTCGGCACAACTTTGTGGGCCGAAGGGCCTGTATTGTGCTGTAGGGTTTCTATGTTTCTATGTTCCGCTGTTTTTTTACTATCTTGAACATCTCGCTGCATGTCAACAGGTAGGTAGTTGTCCCGGGTTTGTTTAAAACTTCCTCATTGCCACTGATACGTTTTAAAATTCCAAAACATAAAATTAATCAAAAGAAAAACACAGAGCCAGATATAGCTGTATATGTTTTGTTTTTACTTTGGCAAGGCGTGCACATATGATGTAATGTATGCCATTCTCATAATTTTATATTTAACCTATAATGAATAATGAAACGATACATTTACAATATTACTCAAACATTACCGAATATTAAATACACAAGAATGTATTTAAATGTGTTATTGTACCAGTCCCAACCACTTTCTCTGGCAGTTTTTTCCATCTATGTACCACCCTCTTCATGAAGAAGCTACCTTTCCAGTTCCTTATTAATCTTGTCCCCGTCTCCTTAAATTGTGCCATCTACTTTTTGACTTTCGCTAGGAAAAAGAACATTATATGCTTTCACACTATCAATTCCTTCAGCACTTTTTACATTTCTATATGGTCACTTCTTTGTTCCACAATTGCAGCTCTAGCCTGCCCAAATTTTCCTGACAACTTAGGCCCCCAAGTCCTGGCAACGTTCTCAGAAATGTTCTTTCTTACCTGTTTTAGGATGTCCTTCCTATAATAAAGTAACCAAAACGGTACACTGCCTCACCGACACCTTGTACAACTGCAGCATAACATCCCAGTGCACTGCACGTTGAACACCAGCATCCAAATACTTTCTTCTCCTCATGTCTCCCTGTGACACCCCTTCCCGGGAACTAGGTATTGTACTCCCAGTTACCTTTATTCTATAACACTCCTCAGGTCTCTACCATTCCTGGCAAAGCTCCTACCATGGTTTGACCTTCGAAAAAGCATTACCTTGCTCTTTTCTGGATTCAGTCCCATTTGCCATTCCTCGACTCACTTACGTAGCTGATCGAGATCCCCTTTTATTTTTTTAATAACCGACTTCAATTTCAGCAACATAATCTATTTAATGACAATTATTATTAACCGTGCCTTGTACATCGTCATCCAAGTTGTGTATATAAATGACAAACAACAATGGGTCCAGTACTGATATCTGATCTATGTTATTAGTCACGAGCCAGGCCATAATTCACCTTTCACCCGAATACATTGGCCCGGAAATTCATTTGCATAATACTATTTTAGTGGTTGAAAACAGACTTTATACAGGCTAACACGAGGAAATCTGCAGATGCTGGAAATTCAAACAACACACACAAGATGCTGGTGGAACACAGCAGGCCAGGCAGCATCCACAGGGAGAAGCTGACGAAGGGTCTCGGCCCGAAACGTTGACAGCGCTTCTTCCTACAGATGCTGCCTGGCCTGCTGCGTTCCACCAGTGTTTTGTGTGTTTTGTTTACACAGGCTAAAGTGTGATGCATGCCATAAGCAACCTGTTTTGCTCTATCCTGTTTATTTAACCGGGCACTTCTTGCCAGGTATTTGGCTCTATTTGTTACATGGGTTTCCATGCCAGTCACACACGAGTGATGTCATTTCCTGTTCATTCTCCTTTTGCAGTATTGTTGGGACGATTGACTAAATTATCCCAGAAGGGGCCATCATTGGTTACTCCCAGGACATATGGATTTTAATGAGTCAATGCTGGATTATGACCCCTATCGTGTGAGCCCCATTCTGATCTCCAGTCTCCCTATCCACGGAGTAAATAAAAATTCGGAGAAAAACATGCTAGAAATATAAAGCAAATTTTTTTTTTAAACTCTCAGCAGCTCAGGCAGAATCTGTAGAAGCTTTTCGGATCAATCTTACCAATCACACTTGATGCTTGTGACCAAAATGTTCTAAAGAACAGCACCAGATGAGTTTAGGTGTTTCTGGTGCAAAGTTTCAACACAATAAAAAATTACTGTCTTGTTCTTAATGAAAAAGTAATTCATTTAGGTAAAACATCACCCATGTAGAAGTAGGAGGGTGGATAAGCTGATATCTACAATAAATTCAGATCATGACAGTGTGATGTAAGTAAGACCTGGGTATGATTTTATCTACGCAGCTCAGAAAGCAAATCACAAACAAACTCACCGTGTTAGCACTCATGGAATTGGCTTCAAAGGTTAAATGATTGATTTCATTGGCCACCTTATCTCCTTGCCCTTCCATCGCCTCCTTCTGGTGCTCTGCCCCCCCCCCCGCCACCCCCATTTTCTTTCTTCCATGGCCTTCTGTCTCTTTCACCAATTGACTTCCCATTCCTCCCCCTCAAGGTTTCACCTATCACCCAGTGGTTCTGTATCTCCTCCCTCTCCACCTTTTAAATCTCCTCAGCACTTTTTCTCCAGTCCTGCTGAAGTTTCCTGCCGGAAACGCCAAATGTACTTTTGTCCATAAATGTTGCCTGGCCTGCTGAGTTCCTTCAGCATTTTGTGTGTGTTGTTCGGATTTCCAGCAAATGCAGATTTTCTCATGTTTGTAATTTCATTGGATGTTGCCTTTTGAAGGTGCTGTCAACTGTAATGCTCAGATCATTAAAGATAATAAGCTGTTCTCCCTCGTGCATCCATGCTGAGCTCATCAATTTCATTAACTTTGCCTCCAACTTCCACCCTCCCCTTAAATTGACCTGTTCATTTCTGACACCTCCTTCCGCTTTCTCAATATCTCCATCTCTGGAGACAAAGCATCAACCAACGTTTATAAACCTACTGATTCCCACAGCTATCTAGACTATATTCCACCTTCCCTCACTGCCTCCTTTAAGGATGCTATTCCCTTTTCTCAGTTCCTTTGCCTCTGCCAGATCTGTTCCCAGGATGAAGCTTTCCTTTCCAAGACATCAAAGATGTGTTTCCCTTCTTCCACCATTGCCGCTGCTCTCACCCACATCTTCTCCATTTCCCGGGCATCCCTGCCTACCCCATCTTTCTGCCACTTTAACAGGGATAGAGTTCCCCTCCTGTCCTAACCTACAAGGGGTGATTGATAAGTTCATGGCCTAAGGTAAAAGGAGTCAATTTTAGAAAACCTAGCACATTTATTTTTCATAATTTTTTATTGAATTTCATCATCAAACAAACATTTCCATAAGATGTATTTCAGACATTGTACATATATATCATATAATCATATATATCACAAATCTCCACAAAGTATTTATCTGAGGTATACACTTATAGAAAAGAGCGGAAAGAAAAAACAAGCAAAAGGAAAGAACTATGTACAAGTAGGGAGTGATCTTTTTTTTACAACATATTCATTGAATTGTGAGAATAAAATCAGGCCTATGAGGCATTATGTAGTTAAACCATTTTTCCCAGTATGAATCAAATTGTTCCAGCTTATGATTAACAAATGTTGTTCTCCATTTTGTAGATGTCCATTGTAATTTCCATCCATACACTTAAAGTTGGGCACTCCTGTGATAACCATTTCCTAGTAAGAGTCTTTTTACCAGCCACCAACAGTATATTCATTAAATATTCATCTCTTTTCAACCATTCTTGAGGTATATATCCAAAATATATGGTCTTACTCTCTAAGGGTATTTCACAGTTAAAGATGTCTTGTAGGGCATTGTGCATCCCCCTCCAATAGTTTTTGATAACAGAGCAGTCCCAAAAAATATAATAATGATTTGTATTTTGATTTCCACAATTTCTCCAGCAAACAGGGAGGTTACTATCATAATGGGATTTCTGAGAGGGTGTAATAAAATATCTTATCAAGTTTTTCCATCCAAACTCCCTCCATTTCTGTGAACGGCTACACTTCCATTGATATCTCCATATTATTGTCCATTCTTCCTCAGTTATAATTATCCCTCCTTCCTTTTCCCATTTTGTTTTAATGTATAAAGTCGAATGTGTTTTAAGATTTGACAACCCCTTACACAAGCTTGAAATGATTCTACTACCATTATCTGAATAATATGCTTTTCTAAATAGCTCTATCAAGCATGTACTTGCCTTGGTTACATTTTTAAGCGTCTTATTAACATATTGTCGTATCTGTAAATACCGATAAAAATCTTGTTTTTTTAATAAGTGTAGCACATTTATTTTTCAACATAGTCCCCTCCTCCATGTACACACTTAGTCCAGTGGTCGTGAAGCATACGAATCCCTTCTTTGTCGAAGTGGTCCACAGCAGGGTGATTGATAAGTTTGTGGCCTAAGGTAGAAGGAGATGAGTTATACAGCTCTCGTTACATGCACGTGCAGCTCAACTCTTCGAATGAAAATGCAGGAAGTCTGAAGTTAATAACTCATCTCCTTCTACCTTAGGCCACGAACTTATCAATCACCCCTGCTGTGAACCACTTCTGGAGGTCGAAGATGCCAACTTCTACAAAGAAGGGATCCGTATGCTCCACAACAGCTGGACTAAGTGTGTAAATGTAGGAAAAATAGATGTGCTAGGTTTCCTGAAATTGACTCCTTCTGCTTTAGGCCACGAACATATCAGTCACCCCTCGTAGCACACCATGGTCCTCCACATCCAACACAGCATTCTCCGCAACTTCCACCCTCTCCAAAGGGATCCTACAACCAAACTACCTTCCCCACAACTCCATCCATTCCTCACTTTCTGCAGGGATCTCTCCTTCCATGATACCCTTATCCACTAATCTCCCTTCTGGCTCTTACCCCTGCAAATGGCCAAAGTGCAGCACCTGCCCATTTACCTCCATTCAGGGTCCCAAACACTTCTCCAGTTGAGGCAACACTTCATCTGTGAATCTGTTGGGGTTGTCTATTGTCTCCAGTGCTCCTGATGTGGCCACCTTTACATTGGTCAGTACCATCGTAAACCGGGGGACTGATTTGTCGAGTAACTCCGCTTCATCCCGAATTTCCCAGTGACCAACTGTTTTTAATTCCTTTTCCCATTCCTGTTCCACCGTGTCAGTCCATGTCTCCCTCTTGGGCCTCAATGATACCACACTCAGGATGGAAGAGCAACACCTCATATTCTATCTGGGAAGCCTCCAACTTGTTGCCATGAACATTGATTTCTCCTTCCAGTAAAACAAAATTTCCCTACTCTGGCCTCTTATCTCTTCTCACCTGCCTATCATCTTCTCCTGGTTCCCCTCCTTCTTCCCTTCCTCCCATGGTCCACTCTCCTGTTCCATCAGATTTCTTCCTCTCCAGCTCTTTTCCTTTCCCAGCCAGCTGGCTTCACCTATCACCTTTTAGCTATATCCTCCTTCTCCTCTCCCCACCTTTTTATTCTGGCATTAACCCCTTTCCTCTCCAGTCCTGTAGAAGGGTCTCAGCCCAAAACATCAACTGGTTATTCGTTTTCATAGATGCTGTCTGACCTGCTGAGTTCCTCTAGCATTTTCTGTGTGTTGTTGGTGTGGTTTATACCTTTCTGAAGTAGTTCTGAGTTTGGAATAATCCTTTCCATCTGGCAGGAAAGGAGAGGGCTACCAACAAAGAAAGATTAGCAAGCACTGTAATGTATACAGAGTACTGTAGGATGTCAAGGGAATGGCATGAACAAAGCACCATGGCATAATTCCAATGGTTTATAAGTGCAAAACATAGTACAATATTCACAGTGGACAGTATCAAATGGTGATATTGTTGCTGTAATTGTCCTCTTCCAGTCATTATTGAGAATAGCTTCTGCGCTTGTACCCATGTGCATTTACAGGTATTGTACCACTGTGCCTGGTGATCCAAATCCAATCACAATATCTCCATTATCTGCCCCTCCCTTCAGTCGTCCATGACTGCAGCCCCCACCCCACCCCCCAACCCCAGGCCAGGAAAATTTAATCTGTGATTTCTGGCCTGGGCCATCAAGCACTGTCAGCACAGATTTATTTTCTGAGAAGTCACAGGTCAGTGTATTTATGGGAACACCAGCCCCATTCCAACAGTAAAAGTAGTGCAGGAATTGCTTTTTGAAGTCAAGCAGATTTCCATGGAAGTTGTGTCTGGCATTGCATGCAAATGGATTTAGGGAGTGCTGTATCCAATGCAGCTTTCCCAAAGGTAATGTTAATATTAAACGTCCCTTAAGTCTGTTAATATTAACTTTCTTTAAAGAGAAAATGAAAGTGTTCGACTAAAATAGTCCCTGTTCAAGGTTGTACCAGGCCTGTAATTTCTAAGAAATTATTGCAGGACTTGTGTTTTCTTAATGTACTCAGGCAAATGCAAGTATTAGGTGGCCTTCAACTCTGGACCAATACCTGTTTCAGATACGATGCCCTTTAATACTTTGAGTCGCAACCCTGATATGAATCCTTCTAGCTGATCTGTTTTATTCTGACTGGAATGTCAGTGAAAGGTTGTGGAGAATCACATGACCCAAAGGTGGCCTGTTGACACTGAGACAGATTGCAGTGTTTGCTACAGTGACAGAGATCCCAAGATAACCACGTGCTCAAGGAAAAGGATGCAAGTCCAGTACGTGAGAGTCCTAGGCTTTCAAAGATCAAGATACTGTGAATGGTAGAGATCTGAGCTAAAAAGCAGAAATGCTCAACATGCCAGGCAGTGTCTAGAAAGAGAGAAACAGAGGCAGCATTTCAGGTCAAAGATGACTTTCAGGCCTTTTATTCCAGGAATGAGCTTCCCCACATTCCATTCTATTCCAGAGGAATACTCTAGCATTCCACACATTCATCAACATTCTTCCACAGGGAAACTTACTGAATTTTACTTCGCAGGTTCGAAATTCAAATTACAGTCAGATCACCTCATCAGGAAAAAGTCTTGAACTAAAAGACCAATTCCATATTCTCTCCACAGATGCTACCTAACCCATTCCAGATCTGCATTAACTTCACCAGAGCAGTAGCTCATCATGTTACAATCATTCTTGATACCAGCTGAGAGAGTACAGGGAAAACCAGTTATCCTGAAACATGAGGAAATCTGCAGATGCTGGAAATCCAAGCGAAACATACAAAATGCTGCAGGAACTCAGCAGGCCAGGCAGCATCAATGGAAAAGAGTACAGTCGATGTCCCTTCAGTAGGACTGGAGAAAAAAAGATGAGGAGTCAGGGTTAGAGGGTGGATGGAGGGGTGAAGTAAAGAGCTGGAAAGTTGATTGGTGAAAGAGATACAGGGCTGGAGAAGGAGGAATCTAATAGGAGAGGGCAGAAGGACATAGAAGAAAGAAAAGGGGGAGGAGCACCAGAGGGAGGTGATGGGCAGGCAGGTGAGAGAGGGATAAGGGGATTCAGAATAGAGAAGGGGAGGGGGGCATTATCGGAAGTTTGAGAAATCAAACTTCATGCCATTAGGTTGGAGGCTACGCAGACAGAATATAAGATACTGCTCCTCCAACCTGAATGTGGCCTCATGATAGAATGGGAATGGGAGGTGGAATTAAAATGGGTGGTCACTGGGAGATGGGAAATCCTGTTCTTTCAGTTTGTTATGTGCCATGTCATGTGACGTGGGCAACATTGGACTTTTCATGGCCATAGTTGTTCTTGGCAAATTTTCCTACAGAATTGGTTTGCAATTGCCTTATTCTGGGCATCTTCTTCTTCTTCGGTTGTCCATTGGAATCCGATGACAGCATCCACTCCTTTAATGGTGAGACCTTTGATGACAATACAGTCCTATCCTGGACCCACAAGCTCTATCGCAGGTCGGACATGTAAATGTGGTGGTAGTGATGGCAACCATGGCTGCATTTCTCCTGGCTCTCTTCTGCTGTCTTCTGGTTGTTCTTTTCATCGCCAGACTACGAACCCCATCCCTACACAGCTGTCACCAAGTGTTACGGTCAGCAGCAACATCCTCCAGGTCCTCAGGTCTGATCTTACACTTCCTTAAAGCATTCTTCACCTGATCCTTATAGTGCTTCTTCAGCCCTCCAGCTGAGCATCGACCATGATGTAGCTGGCCGTATAACACTCTGCAGGGTAGCCTATTCTGGGCATAGTCTTTACAAGACAGGCGACCCTAATTATCATCGATACTCTTCAGAGACTGTCTGCCTGGAGTCAGTGGTCACATAACCAGGACTTGTGAAACACACCAGCCACTCATACGACCATCTACCACCTGCTCCCATGGCCTCATGTGACCTTGATTTCGGAGGTGGGGTGCTAAGGAGCTGCTACACCTTGCCCAAGGGTGACCTGCAGCCGAGCAGGGGAAGGAGCACCTTACACCTCCTTTGGTAGAGACATGTCACCACCCTGCTATCCTTTCTACATTCACCACGTAAAATCTCCACTCGGGAACTCAGAGCGTCATCATCTAGGACTGAAAGTGACCAGGACCTCAGGTCAACTCCACCAAAGTCAAACTCTTTCAAGATACCCAATGCAGTAACGAGGGGTCACAGTTTAAGGATAAAGGGGAAGCCTTTTAGGACCGAGATGAGGAAAAACTTCTTCACACAGAGAGTGGTGAATCTGTGGAATTCTCTGCCACAGGAAACAGTTGAGACCGGTTCATTGGCTATATTTAAGAGGAAGTTAGATATGGCCCTTGTGACTAAAGGTATTGGGGGTATGGAGAGAAAGCAGGTACAGGGTTCTGAGTTGGATGATCAGCCATGATCATACTGAATGGCGGTGCAGGCTCAAAGGGCTGAATGGCCTACTCCTGCCCCTATTTTCTATGTTTCTATGTAAAGGCTCTTTATAAGGCTCTTTAAAGATGCAAATGCTGAATGAACACTGGTAAGAAAAGAGTCAGTGAAGGCTTCCAAAGATAAGGCAAGTTTGAGGGAGTTTTGTTTTCAAGAGTAGGAAGATAAGCAAAATCATTCCAAAGTAATATAAACTACCAGGTCATCTTCTGAGACATTCGTACAGTTTCAGTTTGCTGAACTGGGTATAAAGAGTCACTCCTTCCCTCGCAGGTTATTTCCTTGTCTGGGTCCTACACCTGTTTTTGCATGCATTCTGTTGAAATATTCAAAGTACATTTATTATCAAAGTGTGTATATTTTATACAACCTTGAGAATCATCTGCTTACAGGCAGCCAATAAACAAAAGAAACAATAAAACCCATTAATACAATGGAAGACCGTCAAACACCCAATGAGCAGAGAGGGGAAAAAACAAGTTGTGCAGACAATGAAAGTAAGCAGCCGGCATTCAGAACTGAAGTTTACAAAAGTGAGTCCGCAGCTGATTCAGAAGCCCGTTAGTTGCAGGCCACAGCCTCAGTTCAGTGCACAGACAAGTAAACCTCCCGGAGCAGTGATCCGAACCCGCCCGTTCCTGGCCTCCAGTCCCAACACCCGACCTTTCCAATGTGGCTCAGCACTAAATCATCCAAGCGTTTGGGCTAAATGCCAATAGCTCTTCAAATATGTTTAATTACACTATCTTTTGTAGTTTGCTAATGTCTGCATGGCAGAATCCTTTAAGAAATTCTTTATCATTGTCAAGGTGATTTTACTGAGGCAGCAGGCTGACCGTTAGACATAGCAGGAGCAGAGTTTGCTGCTTGGGCCTCCTGCAAGTGGAGGACAGAGCCCACAGTGTCCAGGTGCCTAGGATAGGGTGTGCTCGGCTGCTTGACCCTGCCTTACTTTGTATAGAATACATTACCTTTGTCTTGCTTCGGTGTCCCTGCTTGGGCTGAATGGCAGTGTTAGCCATTGTCCGCACACAGTGTTTTCACTGTTGTCAGTGTATGCTCTTGTGGGCTTGGGCCGGCACGGCTATTGAAATAGAGATGGCGGGTGGGACCGGTTATTGTGTCCACCATGGAGAACAAAGGGTGTTATTTGAAGGGAGTTGGCTTACTTTCTGATGTCTCCATTAGACTCCAGCCCTGGCTTCGAAAACAGAGACAAAAGGGATTGAGAATCCAAAGGAACAAAGACAGTCTCTGAATGCCTGGAGTGAGATGTCCAGCTAGCATCATTCTTGCTGCATTCCTAGAGAGATTAATGATTATGTTAAATTCTTTATTTTGAATCTTAGTCGAGAAATGTGGGGCAGAGTCTGAAATGGGTGAATGTATAGTTTGATAGTCCTCACCAATGACAGACAAAGTTACTCCAGTATTCTCAAGCAAATGAAATCTTCACCTCCAGCAGTGGCTGGGATTTGATTTTTCCTAGATTATGGGCATAGACATGGAAAACCAGCTTCTCCAATACCTTCTGCTCAAGTTGGTACAGACGTGATTTAGGTTTGTAGGGATGGATCGGGGAACAGCGTGGGGAATTAGGGGGTCAGGTTAGGGTTTAGGAACAGGGATGAGGGGGAATTAGAAGTTGGGGGGCAGTAAATGAAGAGTCTGGCCAGGAGCTCAAAGCCTTAAACATCAACAATCTTGGAGGTCAGGTCAGCAGTGCAGAGGAGGCCAGCAATCGCCAGGACAGAGAGTCCCAGTCCTGAGTTAGGGATCTGTATGGGTTGTGAATCTCGGGAGTCACCAGGGCCATCCACCCCCCTCCCGCCACGTCACCAGATTCAGAGGTCCATGTCAGTTCGAACATTAATGCCAGAGGATCAGACCCATGATTGGAAAGTCCTGGGGTGAAATCCAAAGTTGGAGGCCCAAGGTCTACAACTCAGAGGATTGGGGATCATTGACTGGAGGCCTGGGTCTGGCCTGTCCTAGAGTTGGGGGCCTGTGTGTGTGTATATGTGTGTGACTGGGTGGGTGGATGGGAGAGTGGAAGGGTGCTAGCAGACAGCTTACAAAACTACTGCAACACACACAAAATGCTGGTGGAACACAGCAGGCCAGGCAGCATCTATAAGAAGAAGCACTGTCGACGTTTCGGGCTGAGACCCTTCACCAATCCTGACTAAGTGTCTCGGCCCAAAACGTCGACCGTGTTTCTTCCAATAGATGCTGCCCGGCCTGCTGCGTTCCACCAGCATTTTGTGTGTGTTGCTTGAATTTCCAGCATCTGCAGATTTACTCGAATTCATATCCCTTGTACAAAAATACAACTGCAGATGCTGTGGATCAAAGAATATGTACACAACGCTGGAAGAACTCAGCAGACCTTGGGTCTCGGCCCGAAACGTTGGCTACTCTTTTCTCACGGATGCTGCCTGGCCTGCTGAGTTCTTCCAGTATTGTGTACGTATTCTCATATTCCTTGCGTTTTTTGCGAACTTCTTTTTTACTGTTTCCACGATTTGCTTGGGGCACTTCAGTACTGTTGGCAAAGCAGTCATTGGCACAGCACTGAGGACTCACTTCTGGATACTGTGGTAAATGTTATTTGTTTACTATTTATTGTTTGCATGAATTGTTGTTCTTTTCACAGATTAGTCATTTGATGGTCTTGTTGTGTGGGGTTTCTCTCGGAACGGGTTCCATAGTGCTTCTTTGTTTTGTGGCTGCCTGCAAGAAGGTGAATCTCAAGATTATATACTGTATATGTGCGTTCTTTGATGATAAATATACCTTTTCTTTCAGTTAGTCCTGACGAAGGGTCTCAGCCCAAAATATCAACTGTGCTTCTTCCTATAGATGCTGCCTGCCAGTGTCTGTTGCTTGAACTTCCAGCATCTGCAGATTTCCTCGCGTCAGCTGTTGTCTTGTCTTGCTATTGTTGGTGTTGCTGCTGCTTGTGTTGTTCTGCTGAACGTTGTGGGCGTGCTATGTCGGAGCCGAAATCTGTGGAAACACTCGTAGGCTTCCCCCAGCACATCCTCATTAATGTTGTTAATGCAAATGATGCATTTCACTGTATGTTTCAATGTACGTGTGATAAATAAATTAATCTGATCTGAATCTGAATCTGGTTTAGTCGACGCAGTGTGCAGATTTGGACTCTAATTCAGGTTTATGATGTGTTCTAGTTTCTCGTTCCAGTTCCGGTCACTCTTTTACTACTTTTGAGTGATTTTTTTTGAATTGGGACAACTTACAGATAATGAACACTGAGCTGAACTGTACTGAAATATGCCTTTCGATTTTGTGTTTTATATGCTGTGCTGTGCTCATTTGCACAAATTTTTTGCATGGTTAGGGGCGGGGTTGACTCTTAATGTGTTGCTTTGAGCAGGTTGTTTCCACAGATCTTTTTTGTTTCATGTCTGTGGGGAAGATCAGAATGAGAATCAGGTTTATTATCACCGGCATGTGTAGTGCAATTTGTTCACTTAGCAGCAGCAGTTCAATGCAATACATCATATAGAAAAAAAATAATAGATAAGTAAGCAAGTAAATCTATTACAGTATATGTATATTAAATAGATTAAAATCGTGCAAAAACAGAAATAATATATATTAGAAAAGTGAGGTAGTGTTCATGGGTTCAATGTCCATTTAGGGATCAGATGGCAGAGGGGAAGATGTTGTTCCTGAATAACTGAGTGTGTGCCTTCAGGCTTCTGTACCGTCTGAATCTCATATTGTATACTGCATACATACATTGATAATAACTGTACTTTGAATCTTTGAATCTTCCATCAGGGCCAGGGGTACAAAGTGTAAACTGCACAGGTTTCCATTCGAATGCTGTATCTTAGAGGCTTAACAATATTATTTAATGTATATGTTGCTGAAATTGAACAAATCAGACCTCATATCCAACGACATGGTTGATTTGCTACATAGAATATTACTGGCACAAACTCTGTACCATAAATATTATGTAAGACCTAATGCATTTTGCAGGGAATGCTCAGTTATACCGACTGCAGATTATATGTTCTTTTTATTGACACTGGTTTTCCTGCAGTAGACAGTCTGGCAATTCACATACATCTTCAGCTGACCATCATACTGTTTCTGGTGTCACAGGTCTGTTATAATTAGAATATGGTACAGCAGCCATGCAGGTAAATCGGAAGCAATACAAGTAATACAAACAATACAATCCTCTTCTTTTGGAAGAGGACAGCGAGGCTTGAGAGGAAGTGCGGCGGCGGCCATTTTCAAATTGTCCAGTTGCTTCTCAGATCGGAGTTCTGAGAGGCGGGACTGCACAGGCGCGTGAAGGAGGCCCGGGAAGGAGGGAAGATATATAAAGAACGCCGCCTTAAGAAGCGGGCAGCTTCGTTTGCGGGCGCAGAGTGTAGGGCTTGGGCTCAGAGGGCTTAGGTGGAAGAGGGCACAGTAGGCTTGTGGCGACCCATTTCCTAGCGTATCCGAACCGACTCACAATTAGATAGCCTACGGGGGTTTGCAAGCACAGAGCTTTGGAGCCTCTGCGCCATGGGGGGGCCGGTTGAGGGAGGCTTAAAAGTGAGGCTGAAGTTTTCGAATAAAGTTTTTTCCTTCGACTGCAGTTACCGACTCCGTGTCGTAATTTTAGCGCTGCGTGTAGCACACCGCTACAATTGGTGACCCCGACGGTCCAAACGATTTTTGGACCAGAAATGACCGACGCCGCCTCTGTTCATGCGGTTTCGTTGAAACTGCCAGGTTTCTGGACACAGCGACTGAACCTATGGTTCCAGCAAGCCGAAGCCCAATTCCACGTTCGCCAGATCACCTCAGAAGACACCCGCTACTACTACGTGGTGAGCTCCCTCAACCAGGACACAGCGGCCCAGGTCGCGGAGTTCGTACAGTCGCCCCTGGCAGATGGCAAGTACACGGAATTCAAAGCCCTGCTCCTCAGGACTTTCGGACTTCCACGGCGCGAGCGGGCTGCCCTTTTACTGCACCTGGATGGCTTGGGCGACAGACCTCCATCAGCTTTAATGAATGAGATGTTGTCTCTGGCCGACGGACACACATGCCTCATGTTTGAGCAGGCATTCCTGGAGCAGCTGCCCGAGGACATAAGCCTGCTGCTGTCTGACGCGGATTTCAGTGACCCCCGGAAGGTGGCAGCCCGGGCGGACTTGCTGTGGAACGCCAAAAAGGTGAGCGGGGCATCCATCGCACAGGTCTCCCAGCCACGCTCCCGGCAGCAAACCAGTCCAGGCCCGGTCGCAGAGCCCGCCAACCCCCGGCCCAATGAACACTGGTGCTTCTACCACCAGCGGTGGGGCGCAGAAGCCCACCATTGTCGCCCGCCCTGCAAGTTCCCGGGAAACGCCAGGGCCAGCCGCCGCTGATGGCTACGGCGGCTGGCCATCGGGATAGCCTCCTGTATGTGTGGGATAGAAGGTCGGGACGCCGGTTTTTGGTCAATACTGGGGCTGAGATCAGCGTTTTACCTCCGACGAGTTACGACACCCGCAGCAGGGCACCGGGTCCCCCCCGAGGGCCGTGAATGGCAGCACCATAAGGACCTATGGCACCCGTCAGGTGCAGCTACTGTTCGGCTCCAGCCAGTTCACGTGGGACTTCACACTGGCCGCCGTAGCCCAACCGCTTCTGGGTGCGGATTTTTTGCAGGCTCACAGCCTACTGGTCGACCTGCCCAGGAAGAGACTGGTACACGCCGAGACCTTTCAGACGTTCTCCCTGGGTGCAGCCCAGTTGCCAGCCCCTCACCTCGGCTCCATCACGCTGTCTGACAACGACTTCACCAGGGTCCTGGCGGAGTTCCCATCGGTTCTGGCACCGCAGTTCACAGCGGCCATGCCCAGGCACAGCGTACAGCACCACATCCCGACCCAGGGACCACCCCTCCATGCCCGTGCTCGGCGGCTTCCCCCGGACAAGCTCCGACTGGCGAAGGAGGAGTTCCAGAGGATGGAGGAATTGGGGATCATCCGGCGGTCCGACAGCCCATGGGCCTCCCCCCTGCACATGGTGCCCAAAGCGACGGGGGGCTGGAGACCGTGCGGCGACTACCGCAGGCTGAACGAGGCTACCACACCGGACCGCTACCCTGTGCCGCACATTCAGGACTTTGCAGCAAACCTGCACGGCGCACGGATCTTCTCCAAGGTAGATCTCGTCCGGGGATACCATCAAATCCCGATGCATCCTGACGACGTCCCCAAAACGGCTCTCATCACCCCTTTCGGCCTTTTCGAGTTCCTCCGCATGCCGTTCGGCCTGAAGAATGCCGCACAGACGTTCCAGCGGTTAATGGATGCGGTGGGACGGGACCTGGACTTCGCGTTCATCTATTTGGATGACATCCTCATAGCCAGCGGCAGTCGTCAGGAGCATCTGTCCCACCTCCGTCAACTCTGCGCCCGACTGAGTGAGTACGGTCTTACAATCAACCCCGCCAAATGCCAGTTCGGACTCGATACCATTGACTTCCTGGGCCACAGGATTATTAAAGACGGGGCAACCCCTCTGCCCACTAAGGTAGATGCGGTCCGCCACTTCCCCCGACCCACCACGATCAAAGGCCTTCAAGAATTCGTAGGTATGGTCAATTTCTACCGCCGCTTCCTCCCTTCAGCTGCCCGGATCATGCGCCCCCTGTTTGCCCTGATGTCGGGTCCAAGCAAGGACATTACCTGGGACGAGGAGTCCGCCGCCGCTTTCGTTCAAACGAAGGAAGCTTTGGCTGACGCCGCAATGCTAGTACATCCCAGAATGGACGCCCCTACCGCCCTCACAGTGGACGCATCAAACACGGCAGTCGGTGGTGTGCTGGAGCAGCTCATCGCAGGTCGCTGGCAACCCCTGGCATTTTTCAGCAAACACCTGCGACCACCCGAGCTTAAGTACAGTGCTTTCGACCGGGAACTGTTGGCGCTCTACCTGGCAATCCGGCATTTCAGGTACTTCCTAGAAGGTCGGCCCTTCACCGCGTTCACGGACCACAAACCGCTTACCTTTGCGTTTACGAAAGCATCCAACCCCTGGTCGTCCCGCCAGCAACGCCACCTGTCCTACATCTCTGAATACACGACGGATGTCTGGCACGTCTCGGGTAAGGACAATGTCGTGGCGGATGCGCTCTCTCACCCTACCGTTCATGCCCTTTCCCAAGGGGTAGACTTTGAGGCACTGGCAGAGGCGCAGCAGGCGGATGAGGAGATTCCGAGTTACAGAACTGCAGTCTCCGGTCTGCAGCTCCAGGACCTCCCCGTGGGCCCAGGTGAGAGGACCCTACTCTGTGACGTCGCCACCGGCCAGCCCCGTCCAGTCGTCCTGACAGCATGGCGGCGCCGCGTTTTCGACTCCATTCATAACTTGGCGCATCCCTCCATCCGGACAACTGTCCGGATGGTTTCCAGCAGGTTCGTTTGGCACGGACTCCACAAACAGGTCAGTGAATGGGCCAGAACGTGCATGCACTGCCAGACGGCCAAGGTGCAGCGGCACACCAAAGCCCCACCGCAGCAGTTCCATCCCGCCCACCGGCGTTTCGACCACATTCATGTGGATATCGTGGGCCCCCTGCCAGTGTCGCGGGGAGCGCGTTACCTCCTGACTATCATGGACCGGTTCACAAGATGGCCAGAGGCGGTCCCGCTCGCCGACACCACCTCCGAATCTTGCGCCCGAGCCCTGATCGCCACCTGGATATCTCGCTTTGGTGTCCCGGCCCACATTACCTCCGACAGAGGCGCCCAGTTCACCTCCAGCCTGTGGTCAGCTATGGCCAGCCTTTTGGGGACTCAGCTGCACCACACCATTGCCTACCACCCACAGTCGAACGGGCTAGTGGAGCGTTTCCACCGTCACCTGAAGTCGGCCCTCATGGCCCGCCTGCGAGGAGCCAACTGGGCGGACGAGCTTCCCTGGGTTCTACTTGGCATCCGCACAGCGCCCAAGGACGACCTGCACGCCTCGTCGGCCGAGTTGGTATATGGCGCGCCCCTGGTCGTCCCCGGGGAGTTCCTACCAGCCCCAAGGGGGCAAGAGGAAGAACCCGCAGCAGTCCTGGGCAGACTACGCGAGAAGCTCGGTAACCTGGCCCCCATACCCACTTCACAGCACGGGCGGCACCCAACCTGCGTACCCAAAGACCTACAGAACTGTAAGTTTGTGTTTGTACGAAGGGGCGGGCATCGGCCACCGCAGCAGCGGCCATACGAGGGGCCGTTTATGGTGCTCCGGAACAACGGGTCCACGTTCGTGCTGGACGTTGGGGGGAAAGAGGAGGTTTTCACGGTGGACCGCCTCAAACCGGCCCATGTGGACCTGGCGCAACTGGCCGAGTTTCCGGCGCCTCGGCGCAGAGGCCGACCTCCCAAGCAGGTTCTGGCCCAGACTGTGGACATTGGGGGGTGTATCGCCGGTTCTGGGGGGGGGGTTATGTGGCAACCCATTTCCTAGAGTATCCGAACCGACTCACAATTAGATAGCCTACGGGGGTTTGCGAGCACAGAGCTTTGGAGCCTCTGCGCCATGGGGGGCCGGTTGACAGAGGCTTAAAAGTGAGGCTGAAGTTTTCGAATAAAGTTTTTTCCTTCGACTGCAGTTACCGACTCCGTGTCGTAATTTTAGCGCTGCGTGTAGCACACCGCTACAGGCTTATCTTTTAGTTCTTGTATTTTCAGTTATTTGGGAGGTATGAGTGTGAGGGCAGCTTGTTGTTCTCGGTGTCGGATGTGGGAGATCCTGGAGTCTCCGAGCCTCCCGGACGTCCACATCTGCGCCAGGTGCGCCGAATTGCAGCTCCTGAGGGACCGAGTTAGGGAACTGGAGATGCAGCTCGATGACCTTCGCCTGGTCAGGGAGAGTGAGGAGGTGATAGAGAGGAGTTACAGGCAGGTGGTCACTCTGGGACCACGGGAGGCAGATAGGTGGGTTACAGTCAGGAAGGGGAAGAGGCAGGTACTAGAGAGTACCCCAGTGGCTGTACCCCTTGACAATAAGTACTCATGTTTGAGTACTGTTGGGGGGGACAGCCTACCTGGTGGGAGTGACAGTGGCCGAGCCTCCGGCACAGAGGACGGCCCTGTAGCTCAGAAGGGTAGGGTTAGAAGAAAGAGGTCCATCGTAATAGGGGACTCAATAGTCAGGGGCTCAGACAGGCGTTTCTGTGGAGGTGACCGGGAGTCCCGGATGGTAATTTGCCTCCCTGGTGCCAGGGTTCGGGACGTTTCTGATCGCGTTCAAGATATCCTGAAGTGGGAGGGTGAAGAGCCAAAGGTCGTGGTACATGTAGGTACCAATGACATAGGTAGGAAAGGGGAAGAGGTCCTGAAACGAGAGTATAGGGAGTTAGGAAGGCAGTTAAGAAGAAGGACCGCAAAGGTAGTAATCTCGGGATTACTGCCTGTGCCACGCGACAGTGAGAGTAGGAATAGAATTAGGTGGAGGATGAATGCGTGGCTGTGGGATTGGAGCAGGGGGCAAGGATTCAAGTTTCTGGATCATTGGGACCTCTTCTGGGGCAGGAGTGACCTGTTCAAGAAGGACGGGTTACACTTGAATCGTGGGGGGACCAATATCCTAGCGGGGAGGTTTGCTAGGGCTACAGGGCGGACTTTAAACTAGTAAGATGGGGGGGCGGGAGACTATTTGAGGAGACTATGGGAGAGGAGGTTAGTTCACCAGTGGAGCAAGTAAATAGACAGTGTGTGAGGGAGGAAAGGCAGGTGATGGAGAAGGGATGCGCTCAGCCCGAAGATGTAGGGGAGAAGAAAGAAAAGGATAATAAATTTGAATGCATTGTTAGGGATGGAAAGAGAGGAGGAGATGGAGAGTATCTTAAATGTATCTATTTTAATGCTAGGAGCATTGTAAGAAAGGTGGATGAGCTTAAAGCGTGGATTGATACCTGGAATTATGATGTTGTAGCTATTAGTGAAACATGGTTGCAGGAAGTGTGTGATTGGCAACTAAATATTCCTGGATTTAGTTGCTTCAGGTGTGATAGAGTAGGAGGGGCCAGAGGAGGAGGTGTTGCATTGCTTGTCCGAGAAAATCTTATGGTGGTGCTTTGGAAGGATAGGTTAGAGAGCTCCTCTAGGGAGGCCATTTGGGTGGAGTTGAAGAATGGGAAAGGTGCAGTAACACTGATAGGAGTGTATTATAGGCCACCTAATGGGGCGCGTGAGTTGGAAGAGCAAATGTGTAAGGAGATAGCAGATATTTGTAGTAAACACAAGGTGGTGATTGTGGGAGATTTTAATTTTCCACACTTAGACTGGGAAGCTCATTCTGTAAAAGGGCTGGATGGTTTAGAGTTTGTGAAATGTGTGCAGGATAGTTTTTTGCAACAATACATAGAAGTACCGACTAGAGATGGGGCAGTGTTGGATCTCCTGTTAGGGAATGCGATAGGTCAGCTGACAGATGTATGTGTTGGGGAGCAGTTCGGGTCCAGTGATCACAATAGCATTAGCTTCAATATAATTATGGAGAAAGACAGGACTGGACCTAGAGTTGAGATTTTTGATTGGAGAAAGGCTAACTTTGAGGGGATGTGAAGGGATTTAGAGAGAGTGGATTGGGTCAAGTTGTTTTATGGGAAGGATGTAATAGAGAAATGGAGGTCATTTAAGGGTGAAATTATGAGGGTACAGAATCTTTATGTTCCTGTTAGGGTGAAAGGAAAGGTTAAAGGTTTGAGAGCACCATGGTTTTCAAGGGATATTAGAAATTTGGTTCAGAAAAAGAGGGATGTCTACAATAGATATAGGCAGCATGGAGTAAAGGAATTGCTCAAGGAATATAAAGAATGTAAAAGGAATCTTAAGAAAGAGATTAGAAAAGCTAAAAGAAGATACGAGGTTGGTTTGGCAAATAAGGTGAAAGTAAATCCGAAAGGTTTCTACAGTTATATTAAAAGCAAGAGGATAGTGAGGGATAAAATTGGCCCCTTAGAGAATCAGAGTGGTCAGCTATGTGTGGAACCGAAGGAGATGGGAGAGATTTTGAATGATTTCTTCTCTTCGGTATTCACTAAGGAGAAGGATATTGAATTGTCTAAGGTGTGGGAAACAAGTAAGGAAGTTATGGAACCTATGACAATTAAAGAGGTGGAGGTACTGGCGCTTTTAAGAAATTTAAAAGTGGATAAATCTCCGGATCCTGACAGGATATTCCCCAGGACCTTGAGGGAAGTTTGTGTAGAGATAGCAGGAGCTCTGACGGAGATCTTTAAGATGTCATTAGAAATGGGGATTGTGCCGGAGGATTGGCGTATTGCTCATGTGGTTCCATTGTTTAAAAAGGGTTCTAGAAGGAAGCCTAGCAATTATAGACCTGTCAGTTTGACATCAGTGGTGGGTAAATTAATGGAAAGTATTCTTAGAGATAGTATTTATAATTATCTGGATAGACGGGATCTGATTAGAAGTAGCCAGCATAGATTTGTGCGTGGAAGGTCATGTTTGACAAACCTTATTGAATTTTTTGAAGAAGTTACGAGGAATGTTGACGAGGGTAAGGCAGTGGATGTAGTCTATATGGACTTCAGCAAAGCCTTTGACAAAGTTCCACATGGAAGATTAGTTAAGAAGGTTCAGTTGTTAGGTATTAATGCTGGAGTAATAAAATGGATTCAACAGTGGCTAGATGGGAGATGCCAGAGAGTAGTGGTGGATAATTGTTTATCGGGATGGAGGCCGGTGACTAGCGGGGTGCCTCAGGGATCTGTTTTGGGCCCAATGTTGTTTGTAATATACATAAATGATCTGGATGATGGGGTGGTAAATTGGATTAGTAAGTATGCCGATGATACTAAGGTAGGAGGTGTTGTGGATAATGAGGTGGATTTTCAAAGCTTGCAGGGAGATTTATGCCGGTTAGAAGAATGGGCTGAACGTTGGCAGATGGAGTTCAATGCTGAGAAGTGTGAGGTTCTACATTTTGGCAGGAATAATCCAAATAGAACATACAGAGTAAATGGTAGGGCATTGAGGAATGCAGAGGAACAGAGAGATCTAGGAATAACTGTGCATAGTTCCCTGAAAGTGGAGTCTCATGTAGATAGGGTGGTGAAGAGGGCTTTTGGAACGCTGGCCTTTATAAATCAAAGCATTGAGTACAGAAGTTGGGATGTAATGCTAAAGTTGTACAAGGCATTGGTAAGGCCAAATTTGGAATATTGTGTGCAGTTCTGGTCACCGAATTATAGGAAAGATATCAATAAATTAGAGAGAGTGCAGAGACGATTTACTAGGATGTTACCTGGGTTTCAGCAATTAAGTTACAGAGAAAGGTTGAACAAGTTAGGTCTCTATTCATTGGAGCGCAGAAGGTTGAGGGGGGATTTGATCGAGGTATTTAAAATTTTGAGAGGGATAGATAGAGTTGACGTGAACAGGCTGTTTCCATTGAGAGTAGGGGAGATTCAAACTAGAGGACATGATTTGAGATTTAGGGGGCAGAAGTTTAAGGGAAACACGAGGGGGTATTTCTTTACTCAAAGAGTGATAGCTGTGTGGAATGAGCTTCCTGTAAAAGTAGTAGAGGCCAGTTCAGTTGTGTCATTTAAGGTAAAATTGGATAGGTATATGGACAGGAAAGGAGTGGAGGGTTATGGGCTGAGTGCGGGTAGGTGGGACTAGGTGAGATTAAGGGTTCGGCACGGACTAGGAGGGCCAAGATGGCCTGTTTCCATGCTGTGATTGTTATATGGTTATATGGTTAAGTAGTGGACAATAATTATCCAAAGTTAAAACTGCCAAGTGTCAACTTACTTTTCCTGTGAAACAGTGAATTAATGTAACGCTGAGAGGTTGTGTGGGCGGTTGTTTATTTCCAGAGGTAGCGTGGGCAGTTATTTATTTTCAACAAGTTTTTGCATCTGGAAGTCGTGTTCATCAGCAGGAGGACTGCTTATAAACTATGTAGAAAGACCTGAAGAAATGTTCTGCCAAACGGGTTGTAGTTGAAAGCCCTGTGAATACTAACAAGCACAAGATTATCACATAAGGGGCTTGACCCTGAATTCTACCAGTTGTCACTTATTTTACCAATAGCATACCTTATTTATAAAATATACAATTATTCAGTGCAATACTTTGCATTGTCTTCCTATCATTACATTAAATATAATATTTGCTTTGTTTCAATATTGCATCAATTTTTCATTCACAGATGTTCTATCAGAGATAGTTACACAGGGCCACACCCCTCATTCTCCAGTGATGGAAGGAGTTGATACTGGGGCATTTTCCCAGCCAGCCTGCACCCCACTTCTGTATTTTGCTCAGCACCTAGTCTTGCTCATTGAAATGCGCCATTTGCTTGGACTGTTTCCTTGTACTGAAAGACCAGCAGGTTTTCGGGAGCTCAAAGTACACTCCATCCCCAGGTAATAAATGGGTTCTGTTCTTAAGGACAACCATAAGTCGATTTGGTCATGTGTTGTGGTGGTAGGCAAATTGCCGCAGGTCCAGGTCCTTGCTCAGACAGGCCATGGCCAACCTCCCAGAGCACTTCATCACAATAAATATGAGTGCCACTAGGCGATCATTTGTTGAGGCAGCTAATCTTGCACTTCTTTGGCATGAGTATGATTGATGGCCCTTTGAAGCAGGTGGGAACTTCGTACTGCAGCACTGACAGGTTGACAATGTCCTTGAACACTCCAGCCAGTTTGTTAGCACAGGTTTTCAGTAGCCTATTAGTGTGCACATGTGTGCAATGGGCATATATATACAAGCAAAGCTGGAATGATCTTCAATATTCACATCATCTGCACCAGGATAGATGCTGATGACTGATGTACTTGAAGTGCTCAACCCACTCTTACCTTCATTAGCCATGCCACAACAGCACTGTTGCTGTAAGGAAGGCAACTTTGAAGCTTCTAAGGATGTCCAAAGGTAGCCTTTCTTGGAGTGCTTCTTGGAAGGGGTCTCAAGCTTCACCTGAAAGTACATCAAGGACATTGCCCCAAAACTCTGTGAGGACCTACCTAAACCAGAAACGCTGGATCAACAGTTCCGTGCGGGCAGCACTCACTGTGTGAGACAGATTTTGCCACTAATAACCCAACAGAATCCCAAGAAATGCAGCCACGATCTACGCAAAGTCATCAAGGCTGCGAAACGGCAAAACAGGGACAAGATCCAGACACAACTCTCCGACAACAACACACTCAGCTTATGGCAAGGTCTGCACACCATCACAGACTTCAAAGTTAGGCGCAGTGGTGCTGCCGACATCGCTGCCTCTCTCCCAGGTGAGCTAAATCCTTTTTACGCTCGGTTCGAAGTCGCCAAGACATGACTTGCACCGCGGTCATCTCTGAGGCTGAACTACGAGTGGACAGCTGCAAGGCTGCAGGACCAGACGGCATCCCAGGGCGGGTACTCAGGATGTGCATGGCACAACTGGCAGGTGTGTTTACAAACATTTTTAATCTCTCCCTCTCCCAGTGTAGAGTGCCCTCCTGCTTCAAATTATCCACCATTGTCCCTGTACCTAAAAAGTCCGAGGTAACATGTCTGAACGACTGGCGTCCTGTCACACTCACCTCAGTAATAAGCAAATGCTTTGAGAGGCTGGTCAAGGATTACATCTGCAGCTTGCTACCACCTTACAGTTCGCCTACCGAGACAACAATCTCTAACACCACCATTACACAGCTGGAGAAGAGGGATGCTTATGTGAGAACACTGTTCTTGGACTACAGTTCAGCATTCAACACCATAATTCCCTCCAGGCTCGACAAGAAGCTCGGAGACCTCAGCATTCACCTTGCCTTGTGTAGTTGGACCCTGGACTTCCTGTCAGGTCACCAGCAGATGATAAGAATGGGCGCCCTCATCTTTGTCCCTCTGACCCTCAACATAGGAGCCCCCCCCAGGACTGTGTCCTAAGGCCCCTCCTTTACTCCCTGTACACCTGTAACTGTGTCACCACTCACAGCTCCAATCTGCTAACTAAATTTGCAGATGATATTACATTGACTGGCCTTATCTCAAATAATAACGAGGCAACCTACAGAGAAGAAGTCACCACCCTGACACAGTGGTGTCAATAAACAACCTCTCCCTTAATGGCACAAAGACAAAGGAGCTGGTTGAGCATTACAGGAGGAATGGAGACAGGCTCACTCCTATTGACATCAATGGATCTGGGGTTGAGAAGGTGAACAGCTTCAAGTTCCTTGGCATCCACATCACTGAGGACCTTACGTGATCTGTACACACCAGCTGTGTAGTGAAAAAAGCACAAAAGTGCCTCTTTCACCTCAGATGGTTGAAGAAGTTTGGCATGAGTCCCCAAATCCTAAAGGCTTTCTACAGGGGCACAATTCAGAGCATCCTGACTGGCGGCATCACTGCCTGGTATGGGAACTGTACATCCCTAAATCTCAGGACTCTGCAGAGAGTGGTGCGGACAGCCAACATCCATAGATGTGAACTTCCCGCTATTCAGAACATTTACAGAGAAAAGTGCGTACAAGGGGCCCAAAGGATCATTGAGGACCTGAGTCACCCCAACCACAAACTGTTCCAGCTGCTACCATCCAGGATATGGTACCGCAGCATAAAAGCCAGGCCCAACAGGCTCCAGGACAGCTTCTTCCACTGGGCTACTAGACTGATTAATTCATGCTGACACAATTATATTTCTAAGCGATATTGACTGTCGTGTTATACATCTAGCTTTACATACTACTTATTGCAAATTACTATAATTTGAACATTACTCATTCAGACAGTGACATAACATAAATATTTTTTTCTCCTCATGTATGTGAAGGATGTAAGAAATGAAGTCAATTCAATTCCACTGTGCCTCAAGAGAAAAGGATCATTCTACAAGCACTCAAATGCACAAAGCCAACAGGGAGACCACAATTAAAAAAACAGGTGGCAGTAGAAAGTGCACTGGAGATCCAGCAGCTCGTTGATGGCTGAGAAAATGTGTGGATTCTTTCATTCTGTAACACTCAGGGACGCAGGCAGCTGAGAACAAAGAACGATAGTGAACGTATCAAGGACAGAGAGGCTGCCCGGGGCTGGCAGAAGTTCTCTTCAACTATGAATCTGTCCTTGATTTAAATGCCCTAATCTGCATTTCACAACCAGCTATCAGCTTAGTCTCCTGATTATCAAGTTCAAAAGGTCACAGTATGCCATTTGAAAATCAACAAAGCCTCAAGATCAGAGGATATCCATGCTGACGTTCGAAAGCGTGATGGGGAGGGACTGCAGCGACAAATTCAAAACCTCATCTCCACATCTGCGAGAGCAGAGCATGTCAGGACATCCCAGAGATACTGCAATCATAAAAAATGAGACAAATCCGATTATTTTAATTACCGTTGGGTCTGCCTATTGTCTGCCAGGAATATTGATCGCTGGGGTCGTCCTCAAGTGCCTTCTCCCATTTGTTGAGACCGCCTTGAAATGCAGTGTGGACTCCACCCATCTAGAGGTGCATTGGACATGACTTCCACCGCACAACAGCTCCAAGAGAAAAAGGGAACCACCCTGACTACTTTATTGACCTCACAAGAGTTCTCGATTGCGAAACCGCGAAACATCCTCCTCAGGTCTACAGAAATTCACCCTCACCTTGCAACGTATGTAGCAACGAACCAGTGTGTCCGTGCCAGCCCAATGCGCGTGCAGACTGATGTCAAACAGGACTGTGACAGCAATCCAATGTGGCAGCAAATCAACCGCTTTGTAAGCAAAAAACATTTTAATATGACTGCCATCAAACATTTCCAAACCAACAGCACAGCAAGAAATCAGAAAGGCTGTGAGCACAGAACAAGCAAGGAAAATTGGAGAAGTTCGCAGTTTCTGTTGTAAACTGCTATACTCAGTTATCTTTATTTTCCACAACTAATGATAATACCATAAGACTATAAGGCATAGGAGCAAATTAGGCCATTCAGCCCATCGAGTCTGTTTCGCCATTCCATCGTGGCTGATTACAGATCCCACTCAACCCCATACACCTGCCTTCTCGGCATATCCTTTGATGCCCTGACTGATCAGGAAACGATCAACTTCCGCCTTGAATATATCCACGGACTTGGCCTCCACCACAGTCTGTAGCAGAGCATTCCATAGGCTTACTACTCTCTGGCTAAAAAAAATGCCTTCTTTACCTCCATTCTAAAAGGTCGCTCCTCAATTTTGAGGCCGTGCCCTCTAGTTCTGAATTCCCCAACAAAGGAAACATCATCTCCACATCCACTCTATCTATTCCTTTCAACATTCGGTTGATTTCAATAAGATCCACCAGCTCCTCATATGTTAACCATTTCATTCCTGGAATCATCCTTGTGAACTTCCTCTGAATTTCCTCCAATATCCTTTCTGAGATATATGAGGCCCAAAACTGTTGACAATATTCCAAGTGCAGCCTGATTAGTGTCTTATAAAGCCTCCTTACTTTTATATTCTATTCCCCTTGAAGTAAATGCCATCATTGCAGTTTACTTTCTTTACCACAGACTCAGCCTGTAAATTAACCTTCTGGGAGTCTTGCACAAGGACTCCTAAGACCCTCTGAACCTCTGATGTTTGAACCTTCTCCCCATTTAGATAACAGTCTGCACTATTGTTCCTTTTACCAACATGCATTATCATACATTTCCCAACACTATATTCCACCTGCCACTTTTTTGCCCATGTTTCTAATTTGTCTAAGTCCTGCTGCAATCGCATTGTTTCCTCAGCACTACCTACCCCTCTACCTATCTCCGTCGCATCCGTAAACTTTGCCACAAAGCCATCAATTCCATTATCTAAATCATTGACAAACAATGTGAAATTTAGCGGTCCCAATACTGAGTCTGAGGAGCACCACCAGCCAATCAGGAAAGGCCTCCTTTATTCCCACTCGCTGCCACCTACCTGTCAGCCATTCCTCTCTTCATGCCAGTATCTTTCCTGTAACACCATAGGATTTTATCTTGTAAAGAAGCCTCATGTGTGACACCTTATCAAATGCCTTCTGAAAATCCAAGTTAATGACATTCATTGTCTCTCCTTTGTCCACCTGCTTGTTACTTCCTCAAAGAACTCTAACAGATTTGTCAGGCAAGATTTCCCTTTACAGAAACCATGCTGACTTTGACTTATTTTAACATTAGTCTCCTTTCTTATAGCTAAGGCACTCACTCCTGCCCCCTGACACTCACGGATCTCTGGCACACTGCTAGTGTCTTCTACAGTGAAGACTGATGCAAATAACCCATTCACTTCATCTGCCATTTCTTTGTCCCCCATTATTACCTCACCAGCATCATTTCCCAGTGGTCCAATAGCAACTCTCACCTCTCTTTTATTCTTTTATATAACTGAAAAAACTTCTGGTATCCTTCTTTATATTATTGGCAAGTTTGCCCTCATATTTCATCTTTTCCCTTCTTGTAGCTTTTTTTAGTCGCCTTTTGCTGGATTTTAAAACCTTCCCAATCATCCAACTTCCCGCTCACTTTTGGTACCTTATATGCCCTATCCTTGGCTTTTATGGAGTCCTTAACTTTTCTTGTCATCCACGGTCGCCTACCCCTGCCAGTTGAAAACTTCTTCCCCTGTGGGACATATTTATCCTGTGCCTTGTAAACTATTCCCAGAAACTTCAGCTGTCATCCCACCAGTATCCTCCTCCAATCCGCCTGGGCAAGCTCCTCTCTCATGCCCCTGTAATGTCCTTTATTCCATTCTGATACTGATACATGTGTCTTATGCTTCTCCCTCTAAAATTGCAGTAAGAATTCAACCCTATTATGATCACTGCCTTCCAAGGGTTCCTTTACATAAAGCTCTCTCATAAGATCTGGGTTATTACACAGCACCCAACCTAAGATGGCCTTCCCTGAGTAGGCTCGCATACAAGCTGCTCGAAGAAGCCATCGCGTAGACATTCAACAAATTCCTCTCTTGTGATGCAGCACCAACTTGATTTTCCTTGCAAATTGAAGTCCCCCATTACAATTGTGCTTTAATTACATACATTTTCCTGCTCTCTTTGCAATCTCAACCCCACATCTTGGCTACTATTTGATAGCCTACTGTCGTGATTCAGTTCACTATGGAGAGAATGAGAGATTAAAGTTTCTTCTGGTTGGAACAGAAAGAAGGATGGTGAAAAGCCTGAATCCCGCTCTGTTCCTGATGCTGGGAATATCGTTGGGATGTCATTGACAGCTGACATCTGGTGCATTAGGAAAGTGGTCATTAGAGGAAATTGGGATTGAAGGAACAATTTCAGAAGGCTGTGCAAGGTATTCGTTACCAGTAGCCCCCCATGCTGGCATATTTTTCTTTATCACCCCTTGCCTTGCTTATACTGAAGCAGATCTTCACCCCAGTTGGGTCCCTGCTGTAAAGTACATGGCACCCATTTTCTTCAGTTGGCTGCCTTCTTTAACTTTATTAATGACTTTATTAAAGGCACTTGATAACGTCCCACATAGGAGATTGGTGGGTAAAATCAAAGCTCAGTGCATCGGGGGGAAGACATTGACATGGATAGAAAACTGGTTGGCAGATAGAAAGCAAAGGGTAGCGGTGAATGGGTGTTTCTCGGAATGGCAGGTGGTGACTAGTGGGGTGCCAAAGGGCTCGGTATTGGGACCACAGCTGTTTACCATTTATGTT
Organism: Hypanus sabinus; assembly: GCF_030144855.1. Taxonomy (NCBI): domain Eukaryota; kingdom Metazoa; phylum Chordata; class Chondrichthyes; order Myliobatiformes; family Dasyatidae; genus Hypanus; species Hypanus sabinus. Next base: position 21,929,595 of record NC_082720.1, read on the forward strand.
AACGATTTAGATGAAGGCATTGAGAATAACATCAGCAAATTTGCTGATGATACTAAGCTGGGTGGCAGTGTGACATGTGATGAGGATATTAGGAGAATTCAGGGTGACTTGGATAGGCTGGGTGAGTGGGCAGATACTTGGCAGATGACGTTTAATGTGAATAAGTGTGAGGTTATCCACTTTGGGAGTAAGAACAGGAAGGCAGATTATTATCTGAATGGTGTAGAGTTAGGTAAGGGAGAAATATAAAGAGATCTAGGAGTCCTTGTTCATCAGTCACTGAAGGTGAATGAGCAAGTGCAGCAGGCAGTGAAGAAGGCTAATGGAATGTTGGCCTTTATTACAAAGGGAATTGAGTACAAGAGCAAGGAAATCCTCTTGCATTTGTACAGAGCCCCGGTGAGACCACACCTGGAGTATTGTGTACAGTTTTGGTCTCCAGGGTTAAGGAAGGACATCCTGGCTGTAGAGGAAGTGCAGCATAGATTCACGAGGTTAATTCCTGGGATGTCTGGACTGTCTTAGCAAGAGAGGTTAGAGAGACTGGGCTTGTACATGCTGGAATTAAGGAGATTGAGAGGAGATCTGATTGAAACATATAAGATTATTAAGGGATTGGACAAGATAGAAGCAGGAAATATGTTCCAGATGCTGGGAGAGTCCAGTACCAGAGGGCATGGTTTGAGAATAAGGGGTAGGTCATTTAGGACAGAGTTAAGGAAAAACTTCTTCTCCCAGAGAGTTGTGGGGGTCTGGAATGCACTGCCTCGGAAGGTAGTGGAGGCCAATTCTTTGGATGCTTTCAAGAAGGAGCTAGATAGGTATCTTATGGATAGGGGAATCAAGGGATATGGGGACAAGGCAGGAACCGGGTATTGATAGTAGATGATCAGCCATGATTTCAAAATGGCAGTGCAGGCTCGAAGGGCTGAATGGTCTACTTCTGCACCTGTTGTCTCTTGTCTATTGTCTATTGACTCCCACCTCCATTCCCGCTGCCCGTGTCCTCACCTTCTTCACCATTTCTGCTTGCCCAGTCCTCCCTCCTCATTTTTGCCTGAGCTCTCCAAACCCTCCCCCCGTCATATACCTGGACACTCCTTCTCAAAACTCTCAGTACAATCTCCATATCGATCCAGTCCCCATATCCCGACTCACCAAATCAGTTTCATCCCCACCCTCTAAAACCACACGCCACTCAAACCTCTCCCCAGCTTATTTTTTTTAATGTTCTCCAAGATGTCAAGAAACTATATAGAATAGGCCCATACTAAGTTGCTAAACGACTTAGAGCCAGAGCACTTGGAGATATCAGAGGAGTTTTCAGTGGATCAGTCAAAGACCTGTCCTGGGTCATGGTTTAGTGTTCCTGAATTGGGCCTTAGGAAGCAGTATGTGCTGGGCTGTAGGTGAAGGCGGCACAAGAGAGGATAGGGGAACCTGACAGAACTTCTATGCATATTTGCAGAGGGAATCATTGGATAATTATGAGGATAGTACCAGTACTTGAGGTATAGGGAGAGAATGAGTTGCTTGAGTTATAGGGAGAGGATGGGCAGGCTGGTACTTTAAACGTAGGAGAAGGAAGCGTGATCTTACAGAAGTGTTTAGACTCATGAAGGGCAGAGATCGGATAAATGCATGCTGTCCTTTTTCCCATGGAGAGCAAATCAAAATTTGAGGGCACATGTTTAAGGTGAAGAAGGGAAAGATTTTCAGATCTTTCACCATAGTCATCTTCTTTACATGGGGCATAGTTTTTTTTAATTGAATGAGCTGTCAGAGAAAACAGTTGAAGCAGGAACAAAAAAAAGTAAAAAAACACATTCGGATAAGTAAATGAACAGGGGACAAGACATACGGGCTAACTGCAGGCAAATGTGAGGAGCTTAGATGGGTTGGCATAAACAAGTTGGGCCAAAGGGCCTGTTTTAGTGCTTTATTAATCTATGACTCTATGACTATAATAAGCTGAGGCAGGGACCTTGAACAGAGCTTTCTCCTTTCCGCATCACAGTAGGCTGAGAAAAACACCAATGTTGCAATATTTTCAGAACTGCAGTTACTTTCAGGAATCAAACTGGGGAACAACACACACAAAATGCTGGTGGAACACAGCAGGCCAGGCAGCATCTATAGGAGAAGTACTGTCGACGTTTCGGGCCGAGACCCTTTGTCAGGCCTGGCCTGCTGTGTTCCACGAACATTTTGTGTGTGTTGTTTGAATTTCCAGCATCTGCAGATTTCCTTGTGTTTGCTCAAACTGGAGAAACTGCTTTTGCTGATCAATGCAGAAACCTGAATTCACTTCCAGAGAATTTTTAATGACCTGAAATGACAAACGCAAAATAATATTTAGGGCTGGCTTCCAACTCCAAATGTATGCATTCAAATTGAAACTGTTTAACTTACATGACAAAATGAAATCACCACAATAATTAGGTCTGGGTATAGTGGAATAAAGCACCTTAATCAATCAGGTCACAGAAGCATAACTAATATCTAGAAGAGGAGGTTGTGGATAAGAAACACCCTTTAACCCAATCTCCAGCAGATAATGTCCCATTTTTCCACCCATTCATATCTATTGTACTTTGCCTGATACATGGTGTAAGTTATATTTGCATGTCAGATGCCCTTCCCTGCCTTTTATACCCCACCTTTTTATTCTGGCATCTTCTTCTTCCCTTCTCAGTCCTGAAGAAGGGTCCCAGCCTGAAACATTGATTGTTTATTCATTTCCATAGATGCTGTCTGACCTGCTGAGTTCTTCCAGCATTTTGTGTGTGTTTCTGTTGTAGGAATTTGTGTTTATACAACTGGAATTCAGCATTGGTTCATAAAATACTGGGGAGCTGTATCCTTTAAACAGGAGGCACTCTGTTTAACCTCGAGGTCTTAGTTGTTTTTCTCTTAGGCTCTGTGTTCTGCTATTTATTGCTGTCTGATTTCTCTGAATCTGTGCCTGCGGATTATGATGATGTTTATAATTGATTATAAACCAGTACCAAGTCAACAGTGAAACAATAAGTACTTAAACCAAGTTATTAATTAACCAGCAGCACTGTAGCATGTTAGGAATGTATTGTTTCTCAAAGTTTATTTGTGGATGACAGTACATTCTGATCAGTTAGCTTTACAGAATACCTTTAGTTAATTAAGTCAGTGTTCAAATTGTTATTAAAATATTCAGACATTCTGAGCAAAAAGTTTACTCTGTACTGAAATGGATGGAGGTAGGCATCAGCCTGAAATCTGTATTACTGCTCCAAGGGTCAATGCTGTGTGGCTTGGCTTATCTCACTCTTGCATTCAGGTGATATTTATAAAGTGTTTGTTCTCTGTTATCATGACTTATGATGTTATCTTAATAGATAACCGTTTTGTAATCATGCCGTCCATAATCCTCGACATAGTAGACTCCTGAATTAGGGCCTGCATAGGTCTTTCTTTGTTCTACACTGTGCATGGTGCCAGTACATAGTAGGAAAGCTCATGGCAATGAGGCCACTCTCATCAATCTATTGATACCAACAGGGTTTCATGTTGCTGAGTGCCGGAGTGGTGCAGAAGTCAGCACTGCTACCGGAGAGCTCCACGGAACTGGGTTCAAGTGGCTCATCTGTTCTCCCAATGACCAAGTGTTGAGGTTTCCACCCACATCTCAAAGATGTTAGTAACTTAATAGTAACTAGAGTGGAGTTAAAGGCTGCGTGAGCAAGCAAATCCCTCGATCTATTAATGTCCCAGAATTGAAGGAGACCGGACATTTTAAAGGAAACAGCACTAGAGGAGATCTCAGAGAAAGGATGGGATGTGGCCTTGATGGAGTTCAAACGTGTGTAAGCGCTGTGACGTTGCTTTACCAGGATCTGGTGCTGCCTGTTGCTGAGCAGTCTGTTGAGGAGGGGACAGTTACATGGATCACTTCATCCAGGAAGCAGAACTTCTAAACACGGCTGCGGGCTGGATGGCGATGCGATATGACTGTAAACTTGTGACAGAAGAGGGAACCCAAAGTTCTGCCTTTGACCTTGTTCAACATTATGTTTGCTGCCTGTATGGATAAGAGCAAAATGTGAAAGGAGAATGAGCAATCTGACCACAGCACCCTGGAACAAGGAGGCATTCAACTGAGTTGGTTAAAAGGGAATGAGGTAACTGCAGAGGACAATAGGATTACGATGGAACATCCTGCCACCATGACTGTACACAGCTTCTCCTGGCTGGTGCAAGGGTTAAAGACGTCTCCTTGGAGCTCGAGAAAACTGGAGTGGGAGGAGGAACATATCGTTACAAAGACCCAAGCAGGAGCTAACAGTATAGGCATTTCTGAGAAATCTTGAGAACAGCTGTTAAAATTAAAATGCTCAACTTTAAATGTAATATTCTGCTGATTGCTAACTGATCCACAAGAAAATTTCAGTAGGGTTGAAATCAGAGACCAGAGACCTCAGGGCTGAAGATGTAGCTAAAAGACTTTCAATTCGAGAGACATTTGCTTCAGTTCTGGGGTGGTGCTGTTCCCCTTGGGTTTATTAACGCAGTTATTCTGGGTTTAGAGCAAATTTCTGGCTGATCAGTTAACTAGGGTTGTATGTAGTTTATTAAAGATTTTAAAAAGATGCAAACGAGGGCAATGTTCAAGTGCGGATAAAGTTACAGATTTAAAGAGAAAAGTCAAGTCTATAGAGAAAAAGAGCTATTTAGATAATGACAAATAGGATATACAGGGTGGTTTAGAAACTTCACAATTACTGAAAAAGTCAAATCAATGATAGGGATGTAGTTAGAGCCACTGTAATGGAGTGTATGAGTCATTTATGAAATGATAATCTATTTAGATCACAGAAGATGTTTGATGTAATAACCATGTCAGGGGTGTGGCTGCGTGGTAACCAAGGTCATTAGTTAAAATTTCCAGAATACTGGAAATAAGTGAGTCCTGACCCTGTTAATGGAAAATGATACGGGGCTGAGGCAAAGAATAATCTTGACTCAGATAAATAAGAAATGCAATCATTTTGGGTGGACTTCAGAGAAAAGAAGTGTCCAAACTTGCTACAGGATTAGTCAAGGGATAGAGAGCGGGGGTTAGGGATAAATCCGTCAGTAACGGTTTGGCTCTGCTGACGGGGGCAGGAAAATAAGCTGTGAAGGTGAAGTAGAAGCCTAAGTGAATACAGACCGTTTAAATGAGTGGAGAAAAAACTGGCAGAAAATGTGAGATTATTTCCTTTGACGAAAAGAATCAATAATAGTTTGGCCTAGAAGTTACAAACACGAGAATATGTGCAGATGCTGGAAATCCACGCAACGCACACAAAATGCAGGAGGAACTCAGCAGGCCAGGCAGCAATCAATGGAAAAGAGTACAGTCAACGTCTCAGGCCGAGACTCTTCAGCGGGACTCTGCCAAAGGGCCTCAGACCGAAACATCGACTGTACTTTTTACCCTAGATGCTGCCTGGCCTGCTGAGTTCCTCCAGCATTTTGTGTGTGAGTTGCGTGGCCTAGAGGTTGTAGTGCAGCTCCTAAGTTCTGTTGGATGGGTTAAGCAACAGTGCCAGTAACAGGGCACCAGCAGCGTCTTCGGTGGAGGGTCTGCTACTCATTCATGGTAACAACTGAAAGAGTTGGTTAGAACTGAGGCTGCTGGGAGAAGGTGCGGATGGCCATTGTACAGATTAGAGTCCGAGGTCAGGAACAGCAATCAACTAAGTGGACAGAGCAGAGAGGTGTGTGGCTAGGTTGGGGGCTACACTGGGCCTCAGGAGGGGTAAAGACCTGTGCTTCCCTCAGGAGGTGTAGAGTTGGCGATTCACAAAACTAAACAGAAAATCAAATGCAGAGGGTGGAGAATGTAGGGGCCATTTATAGGTGAAGGATTAAGCAAACAGATTGTCGATTGGCAGGAAGTTCATGACCTGGGCTGTTGGGAAGGTGAAGCAAAACTGAGCCCCAGGACAGAGGATTGGGGTGGATCAGGATGGTATCTCAGAGAATCCGAGTGCTGGGGGCAGGATTCCACTGCTGGTAAGGGAATGAGGCTGAAGGGTGAAAGGTAAGTGTGAGTTTTGTGAGCTTTCAATCCAGCCTTGTGAAGTGAGGGTCACCAACAGGGCAATGGGGTCTAAACTCCCTTGTACTGCTCCTGATACTTATTGCGTGGTGAGTGATATAACTTAATGAATGTCTTTCAAGGAAATCACACTGAAAATGCAAGTACATCACACTTCAGTAAGTGCTCAGTTGAATTTAAAATTCTAACATAAGTCATTGGAAGCAGCAGCAGCTCATTTGGCTCTACAGCAACTGATCCCTTCATTCCTTGGATATGCAAAAGCCTATCAATATCTGTCTTGAAAATACTCAACAGCTGAGTCTCCACAGCCCTCCTGGATAAAGATGTTCAAAGCTTCAACAACTATCCATGAAAAATACCTTCTCATTAGCAGTCCTGAATGGCTGACCCCTTATTTTGAAATTATGAGGTCTGGTTCTAAATGCACTACAAAGGTCAGATATTGTCCAGAGTATAGAGTTTCAGAGGTCACAATTAATCCCACCAATGTGAACTGTTGCACTCTGAGTGATCAAACGGAAAGGCACTTTACAGTGTTGATGAACAGAGGGATTTTTGGGTCCAAGTTTATAGCTCCCTGAAAGTGGCTGCACAGTTTGATAGGATGGAAAAAGAAGGTGTATGTCTTTATCAGTCCAACCACCTGCGTTTAAGAATTGGGAAGTTATGCTGCATCTTGGTAAAACTAGTTAGGCAGCATCTGGAGTACTGCATTCAGTTCTAGTTGACCTATTATAGAAAGGGTGTGGAGGAATTAGAAAGGGTGTAGAAATGGTTTGACAGGATGATGCCTGGATTAGGGTGTTAGCCTGAAACATTGACTGAATATACCTCTCCATAGATGCTAACTGTCTTGCAGTGTTCTTCCATCATTTTATGTGTCTTGATCTTGCACCAATCTTAAATGTTTATACAACCTTCCTTCTCGATCTTCTAAGCTCTAGTGAGGCCCTGTTTGCAAAATTTCTTATCAGAGGGCAATCTTCCCACTCCACAATTCACTCTGGTGAACTTTCACTACAAGTACGTATATCCTTCCCTAGCCAAGGTGCTAGACAGTGCCTGTCAGGAAGATGTCTATACTCTTAGACACAAGAACACAAGGAATAAGGAGCAGGAGTAGGCCTGTTCTATACTGACATCAACTCCTCTTCTCTGTCAGTTTCGTCACTTCCTCGATCTTTCAAATAATTATCCATCTCTATTATAAGAACCTGTATATTTAATGATTGGTCCTCCACCACACTTGGGAACAGAGATGTGAACAACTTCTTAACTTGGAGTTAAATTACCTTATTCATGACTCCCTTCCAGGGAAGATACCTCAACATTTACCCTGGCAAAGCCTTCAGGATCTTAACAGAATCAGAATCGGAATCAACTTTAATATCACTGGCATACAGGTATGTCATGAGATTTATTGTTTTGCAGCAGCATTACATACTAGTAAACCTATAAATTACAATAAGAACTATATATTAAATTAATTAAGTAGTGAAAAAAGAGGGGGAATATAATAGTGAGGTAGTGTTCACAGATTCCTTGTCCATTCAGAAATCTGATGGTGGATTGATAGAAGCTCTTCCTGAAACATTGGGAGTGTGTCTTCAGGCTCCTGTACCTCCTCCTTGATGGGAACAATAAGAAGAGGGCATGTCCTAGGTGATGGGGGTCCTTAGTACTGTGTGCCACCTTTTTGAGGGAGCTAGTTCCCATGATGGAGATGGTTGAACTTACAACTAGTTGTGGTTTTTCCCAATCCTGTACAGTGACTCTTCCATACCAGATGCTGATACAAACAGTTAGAATGCTCTCCATGGTACATCTTTTTAATAAGGTCACCCTTCATTCTTCTAAACTTCAAGGAATAGAGACCAAAGCTGTCTAACATCTCTTCATAGGATAATCAGTCTAGTCTCTCTTGATAGGACGTTATCAGCTCCATCTGTACTCAAATCCTTTTGCAATGAATGCCAACTTACTGTTTACCTTCCTAATCGATTGCTGGAGCTGAATGTTGTCTTTCAGTGACCCAGGTACAAGGACATTCGAGTGTCTCTAAGCACCAATTCCTTTCAATCTTTCACTATTAGAAAATTAATTTTTATATTTTTTAAAGTACTCTGCTATTCTAGATATTAACCAAAATGAATTCCCTGACATTTTTCCATTGTATTCCATCTGCCATATCCTAAACCATTCACTTAATGTTTCTATATCTTCCTGATGCCTTTCTTCAAAGTTAAAGCAGATTTATTATTTAAGTACATAAAATATATGTTATGATATAATTCCTTGAGATTCACGTTCATGTAGACTTTCATAGGAAAAAAGAAATACAATAGAATGTTATGAAAAATTATATATGAAAAGACAAGACGATCAACAGCAAATGTGCGAAAGAAGACAAACTGCTCAATTTAAAACAAAACTGCGAACTTGGGTTGTAAAGAATCAGTTCAGGAGCCTAATGGTCATAGGGTAATAACTGTTCCTGAGCCTGGTTGTGTTGGTGTCCACCAGGTGAAGGTGGATGGTGGGGGTCTTTGATGATGGATACTGCTTTCTTGTGGCAGCACTCCATGTAAATTTGAAGGTGAATTTAAGTCTTATATCCATCTCACAACGTGAGGGATTAAAAATCTTCATGTTATGACTCCGTCACAGTGTACAGACGTGTAAATTTATAAGTCTAACGGCTTGTAAAAAGAAGCTGGCCCACAGCCTGTTGGTCCTGGCTTTCGTGCTGCAGTACCGTTTGCCAGACGGAAGCAGCTGAAACAGTTTATGGTTGGGGTGATTGGTGTCCCCGATGATCTTCCAGGCCTTCTTTATGCATCTGGTTCTATAAATGTCCTCAATGGAGGGAAGTTCACAGCCACAGATCTGCTGGGCTGTCCATACCACTCCCTGCAGTGCCCAGCAATCAAGGTTGGTGCAGTTCCCATATCAGGCGATGATACAGCCAGTCAGGATGCTCTCAGTGGTGTCCCTGTAGAAGGTCTTGAGGATTTGGGGGCTCATGCCGAACTTCTTCAGTCGCCTGAAGTGGAAGAGACATTGTTGTGCTCTTTTTGCCACAATGGACTCAAGTACGGGGAGGCCTTTTCCTGTGATAGAGTAAGCTATATCCGCCACTTTCTGTAGCCTTTGCTTTTCTTGGGCATTGGAGTCTTGACACCAGACCATGGTGCAACCAGTTAGGATACTCTCCACTATGCATCTATAGAAGTTTGTCAAAGTTTATGGAGCCAAGCCAAATTTACACAAACTTCTAAGTAGAGACGCTGTCCGGCTTTCTTTTTGATTACACTTACATGCTGGTCCCAGGATAAGTTAACACCAAGGAATTTAAAGCTACTGACCTCCTCCACCTCCGATCTGCTAATGAGGCTCATGGACCTCTGGCCTCTTCTTCCTGTAGTCGATAAACTGCTCTTTGGTTCTGTTGGTGTTGAGGGAAGAGACTGTTGTTCTGGAACCACTCAGTCAGATTTTCAATCACCCTCCTACAGTATCTGCCAAGTTGTCAGCACCTTTGATTTGGCCAATGACAGTGAACTTAAACATGGCACTGGATCTGTACTTCACCTTGTGTAGCCAGGCAAGCATGGATACGTTAGACTAGGTCCCCTCACCTGACTTACTGATTCAGTTGCTGAACAGCACTGCTCAGAAATGTCAGACAAAAAGCAGCATAAGTCTGTAAGTCTCTTTATCAAACATGTTGCACTGAAATGAACAGCACTGTGCAATTTAATTTCAAGGGAAGTAGTTTTAAATAGAACCAGTTAAATATTGGTATACACAGTGGTCCTTTGTGTGCAGGTTTGTGAAAAACAGAATGTGGCAAGAGGAAGGAACAAACACCAATGTTTTCATCTTTTGAATATTTAGATATTTCTATGTTTTACTCATTCTGTATTAAGGGCCAGAGATAAAGTTTCTCTTGTCTTCACCTACCACCTCGAGTGTCCGCATCCAAAGCATAATCCTCCACAACTTCTGTCATCTTCAACAGGATCTGGCCACCAAACACATTTTTACTTCCCCACCCCACACTCTCCTCTTTCTGCAGGGATCACTCACTCCATGATTTCCTTGTTGATTCACCCCTCTCCACACACCTCCCTCCTGGATCTTATCCATGTAAGTGAGAGAAATGCTACACCTGCTCATTCACCTCCATTCAAGGCCCCAAGCACTCCTTCCAGATGAGGCAAGACTTCACCTGAAAATCTGTTGAGGTTGGTACTCCTGGTGCAGCCACCTCTACTTTGGGGGACTGCTTTGTTGAGCACCTTCACACCATCTGCCTATCCCCATTCCCAATACAACATGTCAGTCCATGGACTCCTCTTCTACCATGATGAGGTCACTCTCCATCCTCATGGCATAAACACACATTTCTTCTTCCAGTAATTTTTTTTCTCATTTTTTCTTTTCCCTCCCCCTTTCCTCTTCTATTCCCCTCTTTAGTCTCTTACCTCACCTGCCTTTCACCTCCCACCATGAGTTCCTCTCCTTCTTCCTTTTCTCCTATGGTCCACCTTCCTCTCTTATCAGATTCCTTCTTCTCCGGCCCTTTACCTTTCCCTCCCACCTGGCTTCACCTATCCCCCTTCCCCTCCTCCCACTTTTTTATTCTGTCGTATTCTCCCTTCCTTTCCAGTCCCGATGAAGGGGCCTAGCCCAAAAAGTCAACTGCTTATTCATTTTCATTGAGGCTGCCTGACCTGCTGAGCTCCTCCCGCATCTTGTGTGTGTTGCTCTAAGTGTGAAATCGGCCGGAAACTTAGAGACAGATGGAAGAGTTAAGAGAAGCGAAGGTGAGGTAGAAGAGAACTCCCTTCAGAAATGAGTGATGTGTTTCAGAAACGCCTGAGGATCAGATTGTGGATGGGAAATAGGGGAGAGCAAGGAAGCTCTCCAAGGACATCAATAGTAAGGCTGCAGGCTGGAGTTAAGAGGTATTATAAGTGAATCTTTGTCTCTGAAGGGTAATTAAGAACAGAATTGATGTGAATGCCATGTTACAAGCTCTCTAGCCTAACTTTGCCAGAGGATTCTATTGTTTCAAATATTATCGATCACTGATTGGGCAAAAAGGTTGCCATTCAGAGTATCTCAGCAATCATGGTGGTTAGCACAATGCTTTACAGTACATGTGACCCGTGTTCAATTCCTGTTGCTGCCTGTATGGGGTTTGTATGGTTTCCCCATGACCACGGTGCTCTTTTTGCCTCCCACAGGTCCAAAGACGTACCGGTTGGTGGGTTAGTTGGTCATTGTAAATTGTCCCATGATTAGGCTGGGATTACATTGGGGGATTGTTGGGCGGCGGACTCAAAGGGTCAAAGGATCTATTGCGCCCTGTATCTCAATAATAAATGACTCTGCCGCATTCAGCTTCACTGCATCACAAGTGAACAGTGTGGAAATATGGTAATCTGACTAGATAAATCACACTTTTGGTGCTCAGTTACACGGGACAACTGCTGCATGAGTTCCTTGTCTCTTATTTTGTTTCTTATCCATCCTCGATAGATCACTGGAATCACCTTTGTGATTAGTGCCAGAGCTTAGAAGGAAAGGATAGAGCTGAATGAGATATCCCTCTGCTAGTGTTTGTGTTAGGTTGATAAGAAGAACCAGAATTCTGCGTTACCGGGCAGTTGTTTGCATTTTGTCCTTTTTTTTCAGCAGGGTTTCCAAGGTTGTTATGTTCCAGTCTTAGTGATTGCAGACAGGAATCCTGCCCCTTTTGCTGATAAGCAAGGCTTTGATATATGTGTGTAGTTCATGTGTGGCTGGTGGGGGGTAAGATATGGACGTTGAGATCCTGAGAGAGAGTGAATGTGATTGAAGCACATTGATGGATGTGGGAAGCTGGCATATAAAAATAATCCGGTTGATGAAGACATCTTGCAGCTGTGTTTTACTAGGACGCTGTGGGAACTGGAAAGTGAAAACTTTTAGTACTGAGGAAGACTTCCATAAATTGCCCAAGTGTTTGCTTTCAGCTGCAGGACGCACTGCTTCTTCTTTGAGATTGTTTTGAGCTAGCTCCATAAATCTTTGAGATTTAACAGGTATTTTCTGTTAGAAAAAGGATCTAGTGCATTCCTAGTGTATATAATGAATAAACTCTCCTTTGGCTTCCAGTCAGGTGCAGGTATCAGTTTTAACTGACATCTCGATGGCAAACTCTGCCATGTTCAACAGGGTAGAGTTTGTCATCGAAACATTGGTTAAAATCGATACCTGTAACCAAGCGGAAGCCCGAGAAGAGTTAATTTTCTGTTAGAGTTTGCTTCTCGTATTCCATTACTCCATCAGTTCAGCATCCATTCACGATTCTGTCGCTGCAGCCACTCAGCTCTTCTCTCAGAGGCTGCTGCACTCTTGCCAGGGCACGCTTTTGTAGTGCATCTCAGCCAGGATGCCTACACAGCACACCCACTCTGCTCAGCACGCATGACAGGTGAAGTGCAACGCTCCCTTCTTCGAAGTTTCCATTCGCTGATGCCCTGACTCACGTCTGCATACTTGCCAGGATTTAGTGCTCCTCAGCCTGTAATTTTCTGCCTATTTGTTGCCCATTTTGGACTGCAGAGCTGGTTAGAACAATGGGGAGAAAAGCCTCGACCATTTTGTGCAGCACACATTTCAAAACTTTAACAATTCCTGTTATATGAGCTTGTTGGTGGCAGGACTGCAAAGTCTCAAAAAAGTTATTGAAAAATGATTATTGGGAAGGTGACACACAAGTGGAGATTCATGCCCTGCGCCCTGCGCCCTCTCTCCTTTGACCCGAGTTTGTATGGCCTAATTGCTTGTTTTTTGCAACTCTGACCTTTAGTACTGTAGCCAAGGGAAAGTTAGGTCTCTGGTGCAGTCAGAAGAGTGGAATTCACTTTGCTTAGAGAATACCGTAGTGTGTGAATCAGCACCAGGAAGACCACACTCCTGTTGCTAATGGCACATTGTCAACAGAAGAGTGTCTCTGTAAACACCAGCTTCAGTTCCATTCCCATCAGTTCAATCTTATTTTCATGTTGAATTTGGAGCGAGCTCCCTCTTGGACGAAGCAAGCTCCACAGAACCTTCTGAAAAGTCCTTTTGCAGTACTCTTAATGAGCAAGTGGAGTGTGAGATCTCCAGCACCTCAAGGGATGTTGAGGAGGACTGAAGCACTAAGATGAGTTCATTATTTACTGCTAATTAAAACATTTGTTCTTGCTTGATAGTGAAGATGAGGTGAATTTCCCTTAACATTGATTTCTGATCTTTTCAACCACACCACAGCCCATATCCCACCTTAAAAATTCTGATTTACCCATTGTACTCGTGGTAACTGGACACAATGCCCTAATTCACCATGCATTTTTGCATATCCATGTCTTTCTTTATGCCTTTACTCTCCACGTTGTCCATGACCCACCCTCCACCCTTAAATTAACTAACCCAATCCTCTGGATCAGGTCCCTCTCACACATAAAGGTCCAACGGTAACAATCAGTTCAGAAATGCCTCATTCTCAAGTCCTTCCACAAGCCTACACCTTCCTCTCTCTGTAGCCTTCTGCAATCCCGTGGCCGCCTTGGATAGATGCATATCTCCAAGTCTGGTCTCTTGATTCACAGGATGCAAAGTATATTTGTTATCAAAGTTTATCTGTAGGATACAACCCTGAGATTCACCTCCTCCACAGACAGTCATGAAACAAAAGAAAGCCATGGAACCCATCAAAGAAGCAAAACAGCAATAAAACCACATGCAATAAAAACCAAATCGGGCTATCAGCAACAAGAAAGAATGAGTGAAAACACAGAATATAAAACACAAAATTGAAGTGTCCCTATTTGGTGCTTATTATCTGCAGGCTGCGCTGTTTATAACACCAGGAAACACATCATAATGTGAACTATAGAGTCCAATCCACAAACCACGTCGATTAAACCTTGCTCCGACACCATTCCCCGACAGCATGGAGGAGAGAGCGACAGAGATCATTCGAATGCAGGGGTCTTCCAGCAGCAGCAGGCGAGATGGAAAATGAGACTGTTGCTCACGGCTACCTCCTCCAGTAGCAGCTATTGAGGGGCTGGTAGATGGCAGTCTCTTGCCTTCTGCACTTGCCTCGATGTTTTCAACTTCCCTAATTGGCAAGTTCGGTCAGAAATGGGGTCGATCATGGGCTCACACCCTGTATCTAAGCTTCATGGCCTCGAGGCCGCTCACCTCCCCTGAACCTTCTCAGGGACAGCAAAGCACCAGATTTCTCAATTGCCTGAAAACATACCATAAAACTGTAGATCATAGGCTCCAGTAGTATCAGAACCACATTTAAAAGAAAAGAAGACATAAAGAAGTGAAAGAAATAGTTTCATGACCATCTGGAGGAAGTTGCTCATGTGGTTGTGTTGTTTGAAGGTGCCATCATCCTGTCCATGTAATTTCTCCAACTTTTGCTAACCATTCCTTTCACTGTTGAAGCTCTAAAGTCCTGAATTCCGCCCATAAACTCAATATTTTCTTCTATATTGTCTTCTCAATGTTGTCTCGTTTTTACTATGCACTGTACCAGCAGTTATGGTTAAAATGACAATAAAAGTTGACTTGACTTGACTTAAGTTAAACTAATTCCAAATTGGCTAGTTAAACTGATACATCCTAAAATAGTCAAGTATTAAGTTTAGTCTGGGGCAGCTTTGCCTGCCTTTCTAGGCATAAAGGTCAAGTTTTCAAGTTTTTGTTGTATGTGGTAAAACTACATTTTGCCCTGGTTTATACATTATGAAGGATGGCTGATCCTTCTCATAATTTGACACCGTCCTTCAATGATTCTGAAGTTCCACCATTGACATAGACTGGGCTCAGGCAAAATTATGTCATTGTATAAATCTTCTTTGCACCCTTAATGATGCAGTGCTGCTTCTCATGTCTAACAAGCTCCCTAATGGAATGGAACCAATCTATAGGATGATCAAAAAATGCCTCTAGCATCAGCAGAATCTTTCTCCATTGTTGAAACAGCTTTCAGAATTCCAAGCCTCAAAACCATCACCAGGATAACGGTTATACCAAGCAAAACTAGCCCCACACTCCTATAGAAACTGGAAACCAAGGCAACCTCAAGTCATTGGAGATGTACCACCAAAACTGCCTCTGCAAAGCATAGTCCATCAATGCCAAAATAGTCTCCCTTCACTGATCCTCAAATCACACTCAACTGGCTTGGACAAGTAGGCTGCACCAGCCACTTGCCTAGCCTCAAATGACCCAAGCAAATACTCTGACCTGAGCTCTGTCATACAAAAGATTACTGGGAGACCAGAGCAATCACTTCAAAGACATCCTGAAATCATCCCGGGAAAACAAAATAAATAAAATGCAACACTGCCTACCAATCTTGACCCAAGGCCACTCAGATTGGAATCCTCTGGGAAGGTAGAGTGCACTTGAAGTTCCTACCAGAATACATGGAGGCCACGTGTGAGCAATAGAAAAGAGCTTTAGTAACCAATTTCCTTTCCAAGCTCCATCTGTCCTGTCACTAGTAAAGTCTGTAATCCCACATCAGTCAGTTCAGCCATGATCTCACTGGCTCGATGAGCTGATATCCACACCCATTAGTTCAATAATTCTATGCTTACGTCAGTCTTTGTGGAAGTTCAGGGTCTATTGTTGGGGTAAGGAAGGCGTGTAGCCTGGGCTGTAGCGAGGAACAGGCCTAAAGCTGCAGGCTTGTCTACTGCAGCAGACCAGGTGATGAAACGTTGGAGCATGGTGTCCGTGCTCGGCTGAGGGCTGGCCTCTCCCATTGGTGCTGCCCTCCCATGTCCGACTGGTGGAATGACAGGCAGGATTGTGTGTGTCTGCTCATTGCCGGCAGACTGTACCATTGATTGCAGGATGTGTTGCTGATGGTCTTGGACTATATATATGGTTTTTTTTTGAGTGGTTACGCTTCTTTGCTCACTATTTTGAATGTTGCTCATTGATTTCAATGTTTGCTTGCTATTTAGAACATGATTTTTTATATGTTTTGCACCTTGGTCCCAAAGGAACGCTGTCTCATTCGGCTGTATCTATGTATGGTTTAATGATAATTAATTTGATCCTTTTCTGTACCAATTAGAGCAATTGCCTTACTGTTCCAGAGATCACCAGTTGGGGTTCATTTCCCTTCAGTATCTATAAGGAGTTGTAAGCTCTCCCTGTGATCACGTGAGCCTCCTTTGGAGGTTCCAGTTCTCCCCCACGTTCTAAAGATGTGTGGGTAAGGGTTAGTAAGTGTGGGCATTCTATGTTGGCACTAGAAGTCTGGCAACACAGGCTGCCCAGCACAATACTCACTGATTTGACGAGATGCAAATGACACAGTTCACTGAATGATTCGATGTACATGTGACAATTAAAACTAACCTCCTGTTCACTCATCACCTATGGAATCCAGTGGCAGAGCCAGTGAGATTTCCCAGCGTTGTCGGGTAGAAGGTGAGAGCTGGGAACCACCACACGACTCCTGGCACAGACTTGAGATTCGATATATTTCAATCCAGCTAGTAGGGCAAGAATTTCGGGGATGAAGCGAAACATACATATTTTAATGCCATTTTCTATAGATTAAGGTTTCTAATTATTAATGTGTTTTAGTTACTTTTGTATTGCTTAAGATTATGGATTTAAAGAAAATTATTCACTCCAATTTCAGATCTAATTGTCTCTGAATTAGAGAGAAATTTTAAATTGTTTTAACTGCTTTGACATTTTGCAGCTAAGGTCCAAGCTTAGCTTTTCCAGCTTTCTGAAGTTTTCAGATATTATGAGCTCATGCCGCTGGACCCAGGTGTGAAAGGGTTAAGCAGGGCGACAGCCAGGCTTGTAAATCTGGGTGTGGGTGGACCATGGAAAGAGCTGAGTATAGCACATCTGATTAATGAATTGCTGTGCAGGCCTGGAGATGGATACAGCTTGCCGCTGTGCTTTTATTTTACCTCCTGTTGTTCTTTGACCCGTATCTGGTATTGAAACTGTGCTAATGCGTGAGCTGCCCTGACTCCGCTTATCAGACAAATTTTCTAATCAAGTATATCCTTGAAACTTCGAAATGTATAAACACTACACGTGATCCATGATGCAAAGCCATCTGAACCAGAACCACCCTGGACCAATACCCATTTTTCCTGACTTAGTTGGACTGAAGCTCATTTGTCCTCGGTACCTTAGGCCCCAGCACTCCAGTCATCCCTGTGTATGTCAGAAAAAACTCAACAGAATGAAAGTCAGACACCCGGCTACAGACAGGAAAAAAACAGTTTTCCCATTGGACTTCGTGATAAACATCGGGAAGCTTGGTTTCATTTAAAAATCTCAAGTCAATCAAATATTGCCTCACTTCTCATAGGCAATCACACCCCACCAGAATTCGTCTTCTCACTAAGTGCTGGTTGTTATTACAGCTTCTTAAGCAGCATCAAGAACTGTCAAGCTGAGTTTATTTTCTAATCAAAATAAGCTTGATTCATAATAAAATAAATTTACAAGAATAAAACATTGAATGGTTTTTCATCATTTATGTTCACTGTCAATGTTTTTAGTACTGTTCTTTTGCACTCCTACCCATCAATATCACTGCTGCCAATCCGATGGTCCTCTGGGGTGCTACACAACTATACTAATTCAATTCAAGCTTAATTGTTATTTCAACCATACATGAATACTCATGAATACAGCCAAACGAAACAGTGTTACTACAGGGTCAAAGTGCAAAACGCAGTACAGTAACATACAGCACAGAGCACACGATAGACAGACAAAGTATCACAATCATGAAACAAAAACTCACACCATCAATCCTCAGTCGACTACAAAAGAGGCCAACTCCTCCAGTCTGGATGCCGCACCCCACCGACACCAGCCGGACCCCCCAGGTACCACAGCTTGAGGCCCAGTCCAGATGCATGCAAGAATACAGGCCCATATAGAAAATCAGAAAAAAAAGATAAAGCCACACAAAATACCCATTGAAAACTTCAGTCGACCACAATGTCCCCAGTGGAGCACACCGACCCTAGCACCCCTCACTCCCCCCCCATGTGATACTGAAGCCTGAGGCCCAGTCCTAGCATATGCAGGATAACAAGCCTATATAGAATATTATTAGGAAATAAATGAGGGGCTTCCTCACACAACCTAACCCCTCCGCCTCCAGTAGCAGAAGAAGCCTACACTGAAGAAGAAGTAAGCCCTTAACTCCGAGTGGAATCATCGGGACGCCATTGTGACAGCGTTTTTTGAGCAGGCTTTCTTAATTTTACAAGGCCGAGTTGCTAGCTCGACCGACACTCAACCCAGCATGGATGGAAAGCATGCAAGAGAGCAGGCTGGATTTGAATTCGGGAGCCTTCTTCGCTCTGAAGTCCGGTGCTAATGCCACTACGTCATCAGCTGGCATCTTACCAAAGGCTCAAGCCAATTTTGTACTCATATTCAAAAGTATGGTGAGGTACAGGTAGAACAAAAAGCTTGCTTGCAGCAGTATCACAGGAATATAGATTCAGACAACAGTAAGTTATATATAAATTATACATAATTTATACAAGACTTTGAAAAGAAAATAATTTCTTATTTCTATGCAGGCCCAAACAATTTTAAGTATAAGTTCAATATACTATTATAATTGGCCCCAGCGACATTAATGTTGGCTCCAGCAAAGCCATTGGCTTTGCTAGATGTGACTAAATGTGGCTGTTTTAGGATTAAAGTCAAAATGCCATGAATTGTGAATGAATTCAAGCAAGCCAGGAACCATTACTGCTGTGCATATCTGCATTTCCATGCTATCATTCAAGTTCCCTGACAGGTCAAGACTCTGGATCTTGTGAACTGTAAAAACACACCTAATGGGAAAACCACAGGTGTGAGGGTGTTAAAGGTCTGTCTGCTGTTTTTGTAACATGAAGATCTTCAGTAGGTAGGTTTTCTCAGTGATCCCGGCATAGTTTTCTGCTCGATTAACCTTTGAAGTGCCCCAAACTGAGCCCCCAGCTCATCTCCTCTCCCCAATCCTGTGTGAGCTGATCAGGGGGACTCCTGTTGCTTACCTATGGAAGCAGTGAAAACCATAAAATGAATTCTAGGTAATAACCTCAAGTCTGAAAACAGTGGCTGGTGCCTCACTATTTCAGTGAAAGCTCAGGAGAGCCTGTGATGGGAATGATAAAGTGGTGGTGGTGGCCGGGTGGGGGGTGGGCGGGGTGGTGTTTGGATGGTTGGATTCGTGAGTGGAGGTGTTGATCAGCCTTACTGCTTGGGTAAGTATTGATTTTGAGGCTGGTGGTCCTGGTATGGATGCTACGTAGCCTCTGCCCTGGTGGGAGTGGGACAAAGAGTACACGAGCAGATTGGGTGGTCTCCTTCATGCTGTTACTGGCCCTTTTCAGGCACCTTCCTGTGTGTATCACCTTGATGGTGGACATACCCTTGTTGCATCAGAACGCTTTTGTAAGATGGTACTTACAAAACCTAAAGGTGGGGAGCTGACGATCAGCAAATATGCCACAAAGTGGGCTAAAAGGTCTATTTCTATGCTGAATGACTCATTCTCCCATGATCCACTGTCCACTCCTATCAGACTTCTTCTTCAACCCTTTATCTTGTCCATCTCTCACCCCCCCAGCTTCTTACTTCATCACCACTCTGCCATCCATCCGCCTTCCCCATCACCTGGTTTCACCTGTCGCCTGCCAGTATTTACTTCTTCCTTGTCCTTCAGTTCCAGTCTTGTTAAAGGGTTTCAGCCTGAAACATTGGCAGTTTATTCCTCCCCATAGATTTGGCCTGGCCTGTTGAGTTCCTCCCACCTTTTGTGTGAGTTCCTCTCGGTAAGTGCAGCTGCCCCAGCTGTACAGCAGCAACAAAAAACATTCATGATGAGATCCAGGAAATGTGGATCATTTCGCAAAGCTTGGGATCCAAATCTCAGCAAAGGCAGCTGACAGCGGTGAGATTCACCATCACCAGCACTGAGGAGAATGGTGTTTGACAATCAAGATCTCAAATTGGATCACAAAGTTCCTGGTCTACCAGGAAGCAGTGGTCCTATAAACTTGGATAACGTACAGTAGGCACATCAAGGCACTGGAGCGATGTCACAGCATAATCCTTCAGATCCAATGAAGGATATGCAAAGTAATGCCAGTGAGCTCTCCCAGACCAAGACCCCTAATAATAAAGCATTAATTACACTCTTGTTCTCACAATCTACCTCATTATGATCTTTCACCTTATGTGAAATGCACTGCATGTTCTCTGTACCTGGCACACTTCATTCTGTTTTACCTTGTTCTACCTCAACGTACTGCACAATGATCTAATCTGTTTGAACAATATTCAAGAAAAGGATTTCACTGCATCACAGTACATGTGACAATAACACTGGATACTTTTGAGTGTTTCTTAATGGATTTTCAGTTACCGATCATGAAAGCGACCATGCAATTTCCCTATCACACACCATTTTTTTTGAAATCGTCTATATTTGTTATTTCAATTTATAATTCAAGTCAGAATAACTGATGCTAAGACTAAGGAGGGTATTTTTGTTCATCCAGAAACCAAACAGGTCATTAATGACAGGCAAAGAACTTCTAGTGGGACTGGAGAAAATCGCACGGAAGGCATTCAAAGATGTTGTTGAAGATCTGCTTGGCAACTACAAAGCACCAATCTACATGCAGCTGGTAGACAATGTGCTTCAAGCATATAAAACCATGGAGTGCAATATGTCACTGAGACTCATTTTCTGTATTCCCATTTTGACTTCTTCCTTGCAAATCTTGAGCTTCACAAGGCCATTGCGGTCATGGAGAAACTATATCAGAGCAACTGGAGTCCATCAATGCTGGCTGATCATTGCTGGAGACTTCAGCTAAAAGCCCCAAACACCAAGTAAAAATGAAAATCATTCAACAAAACATTTTTAGCTTACTTGAACCATTGCAAAGAGTCAGCACCATTATGCAATTAAACACATTATGTTCAATGTCTTGTTTCATTGTTTCTTGTTAATTTCTTGTTTCTCCAAATTCCTATGTGATACAAGTAGTCTGAAAGTGTAGTTGTGTTCAGCTTCAAGCCGTCTATCATAAACAAAAAAATCATTTCTGAGGAAGCAATACTTCTGAAAAAATTTGTTGTCCTGTGTCATAAATCAATACAATACAGTTTCATTTGCATGTCTGACAACAGACTCCCAAAGCAGATAACTTTCTTAATTCTGTCATGGAAAGAAATTACAAAATGAACAGATAGAAAGATTTAAGGATATTGTCAAAACAGCTCAGTGAATCCTTAAAATCAGAAAACAGATGAAACTGTGGATGCTGGAGTCTGAAACACAAATAGAAATGCTGGAAGAATTCAGCCGATCAGGTGGAAAGAGAAATCAGTTAACATTTCAGGTCACGAACCTTCCTCAGCTACTTGGAAGGCTGCATTCTTCCAGCACTTTCTGCTTTTGTTTCAGACTCCTGGCCCATGAATACTCAACATGGAGAAAGTCCGTACATTGAGAGTACACAATAACCCATTTTAAGTGGACCAGATCATAAGTTACTCACCTACCTGTCCAAACAGGCCCTTTTGCCCATCTACAGATCCTGAAATAGCTTCATTAGTCACGTCAACACCCACAGAACTGGAGAAGAAGCAAGTCATCCTCCCAGTCAAGGTTGAGGTCATGGCTCAAACTTAGTTGTCTTTGTGTTTTGTTTTAGGTTCATAGGGACTGTTTTGGGGACAGAGAGAGTCAGAATAGGGTTAGGGACCAGGACATGGGGAGTTAGAGGTCATTGTGGAGTCTAGGTCTGTGCTAAGCAACCCATGTTCTAAGGCTAATGATAATATGGACAATGGACATCTGTGTTGGGCCGGCAAATGCAGTGGACAAAGACCAGAAAGGATGAGGGCTGGTGTCTTCTTTCCGTGCCCCTATGGGTAGGTGGGGGTGATGGGAGGGAGAAAGGAGGCTTGTTTTGCTGCTGTTGTTGTCTTTCTATTGTTCTGATGAACATTGTTAGCATGTTACGTTGGCACTGGAACATGTGGCGACACTTGTGGGCTGCCCTCAGCACGTATTTAGATTATGTTGGTTGTTAACGCAAGCAACACTTTTCGATGTAAGTGTGATAAATAAGTTAATCTGAATCCTCCTTCCTAAGGGCTGGCCTAGAAAGAAAGAGAGGAATACTACTGATAGATCACGGTAGTTGTGGTCCAGTATTGTTATTTCTTGTCTCTACCTTATCTCAGTATTACAGAGCCAGAGAGCATAATATCAGACACTTTTCAGACCCCATACATAATCTGTCACTGGTAAATTATCTCTGTCTGTATATTTGACTGTGAATAGGTGCAGGATGAGCTTCATCATAGCATCTCCGTTCTCAAAGAATCTGCCAACATTTAGCACTTTAACTTGGAAAGCTTCTAGAGTAATCCCATTTCGTCTGTGCGTGAATATAATTCACCACTTGAAGAAAGTGAAATACAACACTCTCTGTAACTTTGACATAATATTCCCTTCAACATAGCTCTCTTAATAACAATTTTATTTAAACTCCCTGTCTGTAACCAAAGTTTTCCAGTAACATTCACCCTATTCTATAAAATATAATCCTGCACACAACATTAACATGTCACTATAACAGTAAACCTCAGTAATACTCACAATAATGCAGTCTCATTATGAGCCAACCCTCTCGTCAATGATCTCACTTAAAGATCCTTTCCTGACTAACCTTCACATTGTACTGTTCTCTTCTATTACACTTCAATATTCTCCTTCTTGCCAGAACATGCTCTATAACACAGTTATATTACCTTTATAAATGTCCCTATACCTGACTCTGACATAGAACTGCCCACTTTCAGTACTTCCTGAGTGACGAAATTACGTGCATACACTCCCTTTTTAACAATCCTCACTTTATTACAGTTCTCTGGGCACATTTATGGCAAAATGTGGAGCATTAATCTTACTAATGGTGGCTGGATGGGCACAGTGCCAATGAGAAGAGTTAGTCTGGATTCAAACCGGCTTCACAGCTCAGCATTTCCCACTTGGGACCAGGCCACTCCCACTGAAGGTTCCACTCCGTGGCAAATGAAAAGAGGTGGGATAGGAGGGGCCAGAAGTACAAGTTTCAGCAGCAACTGATGTTTATGCAGGACTTCCAGCAGCTAAAGCATTAAATGAGGGACCACAAGAGCATACCAAACGTGTGTGTGCCAAAAGCAGTTAAGATTTCCTGTCTCCCATACTTACCAAAGACAATATTTCCCATGACATAGGAGAGGTCCATTTCAACCAACCCAGTCTAAGTTTGCCCACAGAACACTCCCCATTAATTTTCCCTGTAACCTGTACTCTCCGTTTTCATCAACTCCCTCGCACATTCTATCCCTGTGCTGGGGGCAGGAAGACTGGGTGAAGGCTGATGTCCAGGAAATGGAGGAGATGTGGATGAAGGTAGCATTGATGGTAGATGAAGGGAAACCCTGTTCTTTGAAGAAGGAGGGCATTTCAGATACTCTGGAATGGAAAGCCTCATCCTAATGCGGAGGAACTGAGAAAAAGAAATAGCATTTTTACAAAAAGGGTGTGAAGACATTAAGTCAGGACAGCTGTGAGCGTCAGTAGGCCAGAGATGGAGACAGAGTGATCAAGAAAGGGGAGGATGGAAGTTGGAGGCAAAATTGACAAAATTTACAAGTTCAGCATGGGTGTGTGAAGCAGCACCAATCCAGTCATCAACAAAGCGGAGGAGTGTTACCAGTGTAGGCTTGGAACATGAACCGTTCCACATAGCTGATGGAAAGGAAGGTACCCATGGCTACACCTTGGGTTTGGAGTAAGTGGGGGGAGTCGAAAGCGAAATTGCTGAGAGTGAGGACAAGTTCTGCCAGATGGAGGAGGGTGGTGGTGGAAGGGTTAGGCCTTTGGCTTGATAGAAGCAAAGAGCTATAGAGCTTTCCTGATAGGGGATAGAATTTCATCGGGACTGGACGTCCATTGTAAAAATGAGATGAACAGGCCAGGGAAGTGAAAATGATTGAAGAGATTGAGAGCATGTGAAATGTCGCACTCCCAACCCGAATGCATGACCACAGATCACTACCCATTCAGACACCCTGTTCACTTCCCAGACTCCAGACTCTGATCAAAGCAGGCTTGATCCCTTCAGCAATAACCCTTCCCCCTCCTTATCCTTCCCCTCCAGACATCCTGAATACAATCCCTCCATCTTGATCTGTCGAAACACCCGGGTTCCAACTAAGCTTAGAGCCACTGGCCACTCTATACACCTTCTTCCTGGACACAAGTTCAGTCCCTGATTCTACATCTCTGTTCCCTACAGTATGCGGTGTTTGATCAAATGCACCAAAGCTTTTGGGGTAAGGCAAATTTATATTCGTAACAAATGACTCAGACTTAAAGTGTCCTGATGAAGGGTATCAGCCTGAAACATCGACTGTACTCTTTTCCATAGGTGCTGCCTGGCCTGCTGAGTTCCTCCAGCATTTTGTGTGTGTTGCTTGGATTTCCAGTGTCTGCAGATACCCTCTTGCTTGTGTTTGTGAAACTATCACTCCAGCACACCCATTTAGATTCACTACAATATCTAGCCATCTTTGCTCAACGTAACTCCAAAAATTGTTTGCATAGAGATTGAAAACTGAGTCAGAGGTGTTAGTGCACCCTGTGACACTCTTTCTAATTGGAACAAAACTATGTCCACTCCCACATCCCCATTTAGTCTGATATTCTGAAGTAAAGGTCCAGTTTTCCAAAAGGAATGTACTGTTAGGTCAGTTCCTAACAGCCACAAATGTTGTCTGGTTATTTTCATCTGAAGCTCTGTGCCTCTGTGATAACTCTCACTAAATTCAATTCACTCACCACCTCTATTGGTCTGTTGGTCTATACTGTGTCCTGGTCTCACCACGCCTCAATTTTAAAATTCCGTTCTTTGTGATCTAAGCCCCCCTGTCCATGGCCTTGCTCCTGCGGGTAACCTGCGCTTTTTGCAGCCCTGAAACATCTGGCAAAATATAATCATCTGCAGTAATAGTTTCTTGTGTGCCCTTTACTTTTGTTCAGTCACAGGATGCAGGTGGCATTGCGTATTATTTAGTGCTGATCCTAATTAAGTGGGTTCTTGGCTATTTCAGAGAGGACGTAAGAGCTACACAAGTTCCCGTTGATCTGTTATGGTCACAGAAATAAAACAGCAGAGGTGTTTTAAGTTTAAGGAAAACCGTAGCAATTTATTTATTGTCAGCAAAATCCAGAACATAAAGCACGTTAAAAAACTTCACGTAATTACATCAAGCTTTTAAAAGTGAACTCCCTCAATGTCGGTGGTTGTGAATGATGCCTCTATTTCCACCCATTACTTTACCCTACACAGGTTCCCCGGAATTCACCAAAACCGGCATTGTGAGCCTGTCCGGATCTCAGATGAGCCTAGTTCTTATGCTCCAGTGGTGGAAGAACAGCAGAGGCCTCTGGCTCATCCAGAGGAGTGTTGACATGCCCGTGATGCCAGGTGCATGGTAGCAGAATCCTCCACATCTTGCTGCACCAGTTTAAGGCGATCTACCAAAATACATTCGGGTTTACCTCTCTTATCTGTGGAAAAAGTCTTTTCTCTCCATTCCAAAATGCAGAACAAGCCATCGTAAAGAGGGCTAAGGGGATGTTGTTGTGTATCATGGTGGATGAAAACAAACAAGGCAGAACGTAGGTCAACAGGAATCCAAGAGTGCTTTGATGAAGGGTCTTGGCCCAAGTCATCAACTACATTCTTTTCCATGGATAGTGCCTGGCTTACTGAGTTCCTCCAGCATTCTGTGCGTGTTCCAAGAGTGCTGTACCCCTTGATGGGAGGTAGGAATTGGTGCAAAGCAATTGAGTTTACTGAGGAGGGCAGAATGCTGTTGAGAGGCTGACCAGGTGGTTGTGGCATCAGGAATAAAATCACTTGGCACTCGTAACAGCTGCCCAAATGCCAACCCAACCACATATCACTACGGCTTGTCTTTTGGAGGACTCACGGGAGACAATCATGCCAAGACTCATCCACAGGGAAACTCTCAGAGCAGCCTTTAAGCAGTGGTGAAATAGGCCATTGGACTGTGGGTGATACGCCGCACTGCGATGTAGCCTAACACCAGGGTTCCGGGCCATTGGACTGTGGGTGATACGCTGCACTGCGATGTAGCCTAACACCAGGGTTCTGGGCCATTGGACTGTGGGTGATACGCCGCACTGCGATGTAGCCTAACACCAGGGTTCTGGGCCATTGGACTGTGGGTGATACGCCGCACTGCGATGTAGCCTAACACCAGGGTTCCGGGTCATTGGACTGTGGGTGATACGCCGCACTGCGATGTAGCCTAACACCAGGGTTCCGGGCCATTGGACTGTGGGTGATACGCCGCACTGCGATGTAGCCTAACACCAGGGTTCTGGGCCATTGGACTGTGGGTGATACGCCGCACTGCGATGTAGCCTAACACCAGGGTTCTGGGCCATTGGACTGTGGGTGATACGCCGCACTGCGATGTAGCCTAACACCAGGGTTCCGGGTCATTGGACTGTGGGTGATACGCCGCACTGCGATGTAGCCTAACACCAGGGTTCCGGGCCATTGGACTGTGGGTGATACGCCGCACTGCGATGTAGCCTAACACCAGGGTTCTGGGCCATTGGACTGTGGGTGATACGCCGCACTGCGATGTAGCCTAACACCAGGGTTCTGGGCCATTGGACTGTGGGTGATACGCCGCACTGCGATGTAGCCTAACACCAGGGTTCCGGGTCATTGGACTGTGGGTGATACGCCGCACTGCGATGTAGCCTAACACCAGGGTTCCGGGCCATTGGACTGTGGGTGATACGCCGCACTGCGATGTAGCCTAACACCAGGGTTCTGGGCCATTGGACTGTGGGTGATACGCCGCACTGCGATGTAGCCTAACACCAGGGTTCTGGGCCATTGGACTGTGGGTGATACGCCGCACTGCGATGTAGCCTAACACCAGGGTTCTGGACCATTGGACTGTGGGTGATACGCCGCACTGCGATGTAGCCTAACACCAGGGTTCCGGGCCATTGGACTGTGGGTGATACGCCGCACTGCGATGTAGCCTAACACCAGGGTTCTGGGCCATTGGACTGTGGGTGATACGCCGCACTGCGATGTAGCCTAACACCAGGGTTCTGGGCCATTGGACTGTGGGTGATACGCCGCACTGCGATGTAGCCTAACACCAGGGTTCTGGGCCATTGGACTGTGGGTGATACGCCGCACTGCGATGTAGCCTAACACCAGGGTTCTGGACCATTGGACTGTGGGTGATACGCCGCACTGCGATGTAGCCTAACACCAGGGTTCTGGGCCATTGGACTGTGGGTGATACGCCGCACTACGATGTAGCCTAACACCAGGGTTCCGGGCCATTGGACTGTGGGTGATACGCCGCACTGCGATGTAGCCTAACACCAGGGTTCTGGACCATTGGACTGTGGGTGATACGCCGCACTGCGATGTAGCCTAACACCAGGGTTCCGGACCATTGGACTGTGGGTGATACGCCGCACTGCGATGTAGCCTAACACCAGGGTTCCGGGCCATTGGACTGTGGGTGATACGCCGCACTGCGATGTAGCCTAACACCAGGGTTCCGGGCCATTGGACTGTGGGTGATACGCCGCACTGCGATGTAGCCTAACACCAGGGTTCTGGACCATTGGACTGTGGGTGATACGCCGCACTGCGATGTAGCCTAACACCAGGGTTCTGGACCATTGGACTGTGGGTGATACGCCGCACTGCGATGTAGCCTAACACCAGGGTTCTGGGCCATCACAGCCAAGAGGTCTGATGAGTATTACCTCAACAGCTGACCATGGCAGGCAATCAACCATGGCATTATTTTTCCATATATATGTTGTATATCAGTCATGAACTCTGATATGTAGGCCATGTGGTGTTACTGCCGCGCAGACCAAGAGTCTGATAATTTGGCGATTGCATGCACGAGGGGCTCTGTGGTCAAAGACCTCTGTGAAATGGTGATCCTCTAGGAGAAAACAAAAATGGCAGACAGCCAGATAGAGATCGAGAAGCTCACAATCAAGCTTGCTGTGCTTCCGTTCGAGGGGATGGAGCTGCCAGCTGAAGAAGGTGAGGGCTGGCACATGCCTCCGACCAACTGCTCATGCACAGCTCCCACACCATAGTCTGAGGCATCAGTAGTAATGGCTCCCGCATTGGGGAGCGGGTGCACCAGCAGGGTCCTGTTGGAAAGAGCTTGTTTGGTGTCATGTCTGCTGACCAGTCAAGCACGGGTTAGTGGCTTTGTATTTAAGGGGATCACACAGGAGGAGCATAAATTCTGCATCTCATGGAATAAACTCACTAAACCTAAAAGCTCCTATCATTTTTAGTAGTGCGGGAAGGTGGGAAATCCGTAATACCAGGGTCTTTTGATGGGAGGGGTTTTGCACCTTCTGTGGAAATGCAATGGTTGAGAAAGTCAATGGCTGACAACCTAAAATGGCAATTAGCAGGGTTAATAATCAACTCATGTTAGCTTAAGAGCTCAAAAAATGTGCGGAATTTTCTCACTTTGCAAATTGGGCCTCGGTTTGTACAAATCAAACAACGGCATATTACTTCCAATACTCCGGCAGTTTCATAGCAACTGCATTGGCCAATACATTGATTAACTCTGGAATTGTTCAAGAGCATTGGGGTCACCAACGTAGGTGTCTGCAACTAAAACAGCACAGGTGTTTTATGTTTAGGGGAAACCGTAACAACCCAGAACATAAAACATGGTAAATACTTCACATTAGCACATCATCATGTCAGACCAGCTTCTTAGGCTACGTCCACTCTATGCCAGATAAATCCGTAACTGAAGCTTTTTCTCTTCGTTTTTACCCTTCGTCCACACTAAAATGGCGTTTTCGTCCCCTGAAACCGGAGCTTTTCAGAAACGCTCTCAAGGGTGTGTATTTTTGAAAACGCCGCTTGGGCAGATCAGTGTGGATGGGGTAACCGGAGACTTTTAAAAATGCTGTCTGACGGCAGTGCGCTATTTCTTTGTTTTTATTTAATGCAACCTAACAATTTCAGGACGGCAACGAGACTGAAGCCAGAAGAGTTAGAAATGTACTCACCAAATACTTTGACACATAACTTGTTGAATAAATAAGTATACTCACTTTGCCCTGTTTTCTGTCCTTGCTCGTATGAAGGTGGTTTACCTACTTATGCGAGTACTTCTCTGACAATAGATGTGTAACAGCCTAATGTAACATTTTTTGGAAATACAAGATAACACTGATGCAGGCATGTTTTATACATTTAACAAGGTGCTTTATTAATGCAACAGAGTTAGTCAATTTTTCAATGTTCGTCGTCAGCCGGGTCAATCTGTCCGTGAACTCCCTGTCAGTTGCCTCCGTACGCTCCAGTATTTGTTTTTTTCACTTCTAAGTCCTCCTGCGTGAGAGCCAACAGCTGTTTAAGTTTAAGTTTAAGTTTAAGTTTTTCTAGTCTGTAACTGAACAAACACACACCGTCTTTCACAGCGAGATTCGACACCAAACATGTTGCTTGATTTCGGTAGATGTGTCCTGCGCACGCACAGTAGGAGGGGATTCGCTGAAATATCCGTATCAATGTGGACAGAGATATTTTGAAAAATGCATAGTGTGGAAGCCTATCATTTTTACGCGAAACCGGCATTTTCAAAATTATCCGGTCTAGTGTGAATGTAACCCTAAAGTGAATCCCAGCTCAATGTCGGTGGTTTTGAATTATGCATATATTTCCACCCTCTATGACACTATTACTGATTCATAGAGTCATGCAGCACTGACACAAGTCCTTCACCCCACCGTATCCATTGCCAACTTCCAAGCATCTATCTATTTTGTTAATCCCAATTACCAACATGATTGCTTTTCCCAATGTTTAAATTGTTGACCTGAATTTAGCTTTCTCAGCTGCTGTGGTTGGACTGTGACAGAACACCTGAAGTTGAGCACAATCTATACCCTGAGGAAACTGAGCAAACTCATTGATTGATTTATTGAGATACAATGTGGAATAAACTCTTCTGTCCCTTCCAGCCTCACCACCCAGCAAACCCCCAATTTAACCCCAACCTAATCACGGGACAATCTAGAATGACCAGTTAACCTACCAGCCAGTACATCTTTGAAATGTAGGAGAGAACTGGAGCACCCAGAGGAAACCCACATGGACGTGGGGAGAACGTACAGACTCTTTACAGAAAGCGGCAAGTTATATACTCTATGTTACCTTTCTAAACAAAAAAAAAGAAGCAATTATTATTGCTTTACCTCCTTTCACTTGCACCTACACCTACAGGATATTCTGAGAAGTGTATCTCCCTGAGATTTCAATGCCCAAATATCAGGAGGCTTTCAAAAAAGGGAGATCCACATAATGGCTTCTTGTCCACAGCGCTCGTACATGTAAGAGCATCTACCTTGAAGGGTGAGAAAGGTGGATAAAATGAAAGCTGTGCTCAGATTAATTATTAGTTCTAAGTAAATAGCTATTCTGAGTAAAAGCCTGAAGCTGGTGAAAAGCTTGAAATAGCTATATTGCTTATCTGAGTATTCTTATCTCTTGGTGCGTGTTCAGGTTGTTGATAGCTTTGGGTGAAGGTAATTTCAAGAGGACAAAGGGACAGAACAGAATGAGTTACACTCAGAATCAGGTTTATTATCAGTGGCATGTGTCGAGAAATTTGTTAACTTAGCATCAGCAGTACAATGCAATACATGATAATATAGAAAGAAATTAATAAATCAATCAATCAGAGTAAGTATATATATGTTTTGCATATTAAATAGAATTTAAAAAGTGCAGAAATAACATAAAAAAGTGAGGTCGTGTTCATGGGTTCAATGTCCATTTAGGAATTGGAAGGCAGAGGGGAAGAAGCTGTTCCTGAATAACTGAGTGTGTGTATTCAGGCTTCTGTACCTCCTACTTGATGGTAACAATGAGAAAAGGGCATACCCTGAGTGATGGGGTTCCTTAATAATGGACGCTGCCTTTCTGAGGCACCACTGCTTAAAGGTGTCTTGGATACTATGGAGACTTGTACCAAAGATGGAGCTGACTAATTTTACAACTTACTGTAGCTTCTTTTGGTCCCGTGGAGTAGAACCACCCCCCCACCTCCATACCAGACAGTGCTGCAGCCTGTCAGAATGCTCTCCACGGTACATCTATAGAAGTTTTCGAGTGTTTTAGGTGACAAACCAAATCTCTTCTAATGAAATATAGCTGCTGTCATGTTTTCTTTATAGCTGCATTGATATTTTGGGACCAGGTTAAATCCTCGGAGATCTTGACACCCAGGAACTTGAAATTGCTCACTCTCTCTACTTCTGATCCCTCTATGAGGATTGGATTGTATTCCCTCATCCTACCCTTCCTGAAGTCCCCAGTCAACTCTTTGGTCTTACTAACGTTGAGTGCCAGGTTGTTGCTGCAACACCTCTCAACTAGCTGGTATATCTCACTCCTGTACACTCTCTCACCTCTATCTGAGATTCTACCAACAATAGTTGTGTCATCAGCACATTTATAGAGGCATTTGAGCTGTATTTGGGACATAGTCATAGGTATAGAGTCAGTAAAGCAGTGGGCTAAGCACACACCCCTGAGGTGCACCTGTGTTGATGGTCAGCGAGAAAGAGATATTATTTCCAATCCACACAGATTGTCGTCTTCCGGTTAGGAAGTCGAGGATCCAATAACAGAGTGAGGTACCAAGGCCCAGTGGTGTAGCTTATATAGCAGGACTGTGGGAATGATGGTGTTAAACACAGGCATTTGTCATGAAATTTGCTGTTTTGCAGCAATGCATCATAATAAAAACTATAAATTACAGTAAGAAATGTATATAAAAATTAAATTAAATAAGCAGTGCGAAGAAGAGCAACAAAAATTTTAAAAAGCTAGTGAGGTAGAGTACATGGGTCCACTCTCTAGTCTGAAATCTGATGTCGGAGGGATAGAAGCTGTTCCTGAAATGTCGAGTGTATGTCTTCAGTCTCCTTCAGACCTGACTAAATGATCTGGTGATTTTGCGATCTCTTGCCCCTCCACCTAACTTCATATTGTCTGCAAACTGGGCTACAAAGCTAGCAATTCCATAATCCGAATCATTGACATACAGCGTAAAAAGAAGTGATCCCAAACCAACCCTTGGGGATCACTGCAAGCTACCAGCAGCCAATCAGAAAAGATACCCTTTATTCCCACTCTTTGCATCCTGCCAATCAGCCAATGCTCTATCCAGGCTAGTATCTTTCCTGTAATATCATGGGCTCTTATTTTGCTAAGGAGTCTCATGTGTGGTACCTTTTCAAAGGCCTTTGGAAAATCCAAATACACAACATCCACTGATTCTCCTTTGTCTATTCTGCTTGTTATTTCCTTAAAGAATTCCAACTGATTTCTCAGGCAAGATTTTCCCTTGAGGAAACCATGCTGACTACAGCTTATTTTATGATGTACCTCCAAGTACCCTGAAACTTCATCCTTAACAATTCATTCCATCATCTTCCCAACCACTGAAGTCAGGCTAGCTAGCCTATAATTTCCTTTCCTCTGCCTGTCTCCCTTCCTGAAGAGTAGAGTAATATTTGCAATTTTCCAGTCCTCTAAAAATTTGCCAAGCACCTACACTCTGTCCACCAGAAAAAGAGAGATCTTCCAGTGGCCTCCCATTTTAATTGCTTTTCCCATTCCCATTCAGACATGTCAGTCCATGGCCTCCTCTACTGTGATGATAAGGCCACAATCAGGTTGGAGGAGAAATACTTTATATTCTGTCTGGGTAGCCTCCAACCTGATGGCATGAACAATGATTTCTCGAACTTCGGTTAATGCTCCCCACTCCCCTTCTCTATTCCCCATTCCTATTTCCCTCTCTTATCTCCATGCCTGCCCATCTGCTTGGCAGGTGAGACCTGTGGCTGTGAAACAATCTCAGGTTCTGGGGCCTCCTCCCTGGTGGTTGTAGGAGTTCACTCTGGGACTGCAGGAAGTGGTTCTGACAGCTCTGGATATCTTTCTTCTCCTTCCTTTTTTCTTCTTCTAGTTTGTGCATTTTGATCTTAGGAAGGTCCATTTAATTCACTGGAGTATTCTCTCATTCATCCTTCTATTGCTCCCTTTACAATATGATCTCTCCTCTTGGTTTCCTCAACCACAACATCACCTGAGGTATCCTTTGTTTGTCTATCTCCATTGACTCCTTTCTTTTTGCCATTCCATTCATTGGTCTTTGCATTTACTTTTACAAGCAGCTTTTAGTCTCCCAGTTGAAGTTCATACAATAACCTAAATGCATGCAGAATAGATTCTGGTTCTGTTTACTCATAAAAGCCAAATGCTTGCAACTTTTCTGAAACTCCTTGAACTCTCTTCCAGCTTAAAACCAAGTCAAAATTTGGAAGTAATTGCCTGATTAACGTATCAAAGGCTTTCTCAGATATGTTACCTACAAAAACTGTCGTAGTTGGAGCACTGCTTTCACGCTTGCTCTCTAAGCAGCATGGTCCTTCTTTGATCCAGTATGCTTTCCAACCAGAGACACAGAGGTGGGCACCAACACCAATTTTCCCTCTGTTGGGCAACAATTCCTGGTGTATAGCATGGAGAGAAATGTGGCATAATCCATTACAATTTTAAATTCACTTTCAGTTGATTCTATTGAAGGTGACGAAGCATGCAAATGGTGGATGGATCTCCAATCAAGTTGTAGATGTCTCAGCCACTCATGTCCTCACAATGATGGCTTTCCTGTTTTTATCACACACAAGCTCAATGTGGCTTGTTGGTTGTTGTGTTTCACTGTTACAAATGCCATTCCCACAGGAGTTATCTTTTTTCCAGTATAAGTTCTTAGTTGGCTATCTGCAGGCTTTAGTTCAATACCTTTGAAACGCTATTCAAACTCATTTGTGGAATGGATGAAACAACCGAACCAGTATCTAAATCAATTTTAATTAATTTGCCTTTCACTTCTGGTGAAAGCCATATTGCTTGTCTATTGTTAGTTTTCACATTGTAAACCTCAAGACTACTCAGTCCTGTAACATTCTCATAATTGTCAGATTTTTTCATCCAAAGAATACAGGCCCATGCTCTTTTTGAAACTACAGTGTGGTTTTTTGTCTTTTTCTCTTTCCTGTGCTGTTCATTTATAGCTATCTGCTTGACATGTTCTTTGTATCTGCCCAAATTTGTTTCATTTTCTGCATGTTTTATCTTTAAATCTGCATTGATGCATATGTGAGGCCCTGCCTCTATGGTAACAGAATTTGCTTGGCCAGGCCGGTTTCCGTTTAGACATTGTATTTTTGTTCATGCTCACTTTCATTACTGATTGAAACTCAATTGCATCTCTGTCTGCTGTTTCCATTGATACAGCTATTTCAACTGCTCTTTAAATGTAAGTTGTGCTTCAGTTAGGAGTCGTTTTTGAATGATTTCTTCTAAGATTCCACAAACAAAATGATCTGCCAGTGCATCATCAAGACATTATTGAGCTGACTGTACTCAGACCATCTCTTCAATTCAGCTGCATATGCTAAAATGGACTCCCCTTCCTTTCGATTCTGCTTATGAAACCTAAAGAGCTCTGTGATCAACAACATAACAAGTTCTAAATGTTTCTGCATTACTTTCATGATATCAGCAAAATTAATTTTGACTGTTTTATGAAACAGTTAAACTTTGTAGCAAACTATATGCCTTTAAACCCAATGCACTCAGCAAATCTGGTACTTGTTTCTCATTGGCTATTTCACTTGTTTTAAAATACTGCTCAATTAGTTATTGCAGTTATCTCATATGTAACTGAACGCCTCTATCTTTCTGATGAAGTCAGTCATTTCTGCTTTTTTGTTCATGATTATTATAACCCAGTATTCAATGCATGAACCCATGAATTTGTCCATTTTCTGCCTTTTTAAAACTAAATAGTCTTTACTTTTGTGAAGCAAATGTACTGCTCCAAAGAAAAAAAATGTGGTGCTCTTGTTTTTTGCTTGACCATTTCTCAATGTACTGCTGCTTTTTTTTAATATCTCACTGAGCTTCAACAGATAGGTAGTTATCTTGGATTCATTTAAAAAATATCGCTCTGCAATGTTATGTTTTGTAACTCCAAAACATAAAAACTAATTGCAAGAGAAAGACAGAAGCCCAAGTGTTGCGAGTCTTAGTTTGTTCTTTACTTTAAAGCAAAGCACACATGTATCACATGGTATCATCATGTGGTATGCAATTCCCAAATTTTTATATATAACCTGCAATGAATAAGAATGCTTAATTAAACAGT
This sequence comes from Hypanus sabinus, assembly GCF_030144855.1. NCBI lineage: Eukaryota > Metazoa > Chordata > Chondrichthyes > Myliobatiformes > Dasyatidae > Hypanus > Hypanus sabinus. The sequence continues at coordinate 21,965,164 of NC_082720.1, forward strand.
ATATTTGCAATATTGCTTAAATATTACTGATATATTAAATACACAATATTTCCACTGCTGATCCCTATGAGGACTAGTGTGTTTTTCTTCAGCTCCTGAAGTCCACAATCAATTCCTTGGTCTTATTGACATTGAGTGCAAGGTTGTTACTGCTCCCCACTCAACCAGCTGATCTACCTCGCTTCAGCACACCTCCTTGTCTTTTTCTGCCAACAAAAGTTGTGTCATCAGCAAATTTATAGGTAGTGTTTGAGCTGTGCTCATAGCCGTGGGTATAGAGAGAGTAGGTGAGAGCAGCACTGAGATGCGCCAGTGTTGATTGTCAGTGAGGAGGAGATGTTATTTCAAATCCACACTGACTGTGGTCTCCTGGTGAGGAAGTCAAGGATCCAGTTGCAGAGGCAGGTAAAGAGGCCCGGGTTTTGTAGCTTGATTGGATCTGAGGGCATGATTGTGTTGAATGCTGAGCTTTAATCAATAAACAATAGCCAGATGTAGGTGTTGCTATTGCCCAGGTGATCCAAGGCCAAGTGGAGAGCCAATGAGATTGCATCCACTGTGGGGCTATTATGGCGATAGGTAAATTACAGTAGGCAGGTCCTTTCTGAGGCACGAGTTGATTCCGGCCGTTACCAACCTCTCAAAGCACTTCGTCACAGTGGATGTGAGTACCACTCGGCAGCAATAGTCAGTGAGGCAGCTCACCTTGCTCTTCTTGGTCACCGGTATGATTGTTGCCCTTTTGAAGCAGGTGAGAACCTTTGATTGCAGTAGTGAGAGGTTGAAGATGTCCTCGAACTCTCCCACCAGTTAGTTGGCACAGGTTTCCAGTGCCCAACCAGGTAAATCATCAAGGCCTGACATCTTGTAAAGTTTCAGACATTGGCCTCTGAGACAGAGGTCACAGTGTCATCAGATACTGCAGGGATTCGCATAAGTATAGTTCTATTCTATAGGTTTGAAGATGAATCCCTGAATACTGTCCAGTCCATGGACTCATAGCAATCCTGTAAGTGCTCATCCATGTCCCTTGACCATATCCTCTTTGTTCTTTCCACTGGTGCTGCAGTCTTTAGTCTCTGCCGATATGCTAGGGGTAGAAATACAGCTGGGTGATTCCAAAATATGGGTGTAAGATGCATTCTTGATGGTGGTGTAACATAGGTCAGCTGTGTTGGCTCCTCTGTTCCTACAGGTGAAATGTTGGTGGACATTGTTCAAGCTGGCCTGGTTGAAATCCCCAACAATGAGAGGAAAGTCATCCTGGTGCACTGCTTCATGACTGGTGATCATGGTGCTCAGCTCCACCAATGCTTGCCTGATGTTGGTGAGAGGTGGAATGTACACCAGTGCCAGGCAGAAAACTCACAGAACAGATAAAATGATTGACAATGTACCACTAGACATTTCAGGTTGGGTGAGCAGGAATGAGATGGAACCACTACGTGTGTGCAGCATGATGAGTTAATCATAAAGCATACTCCACCTCCTTAGTTGGCCTGTCTTTGCAGAGAATGGTGAAGTTATCAGACTGCAGTGCTTTGTCTGAAACGGCAGGGTTGACCCATGTCTCTGTGAAGCAAAGTACACAGCAGTCTCTGATGTCCCTCTGGCACTGCGATCTTGCTCTGAAGTCTTCAATCTTATTTTCCAAAAATTGTACATTCGCCAGCAAGGTAGTTGGGAGTGGGGGAGTGTTCTCAGTTCTCTGCGTTTCAATCATACCTGCAAATCAGCTCGCTTTCTACGCTTCCATTTTCATAAAGGGGATATTTTAAATGTCTTAAAACAGCGTTGCCTGTGACTGTGAATTTCAGTTATAGTAGTCCTAAATGGGAATATTTGATAAACACCATCAGAACCACATGCAATGTGTCACTCATTATCAGTGTCACATTCAGATTGTGTATAGTTACACTCATTCATATGTATCGTAGGTAACAAGAAGAGACTGTGGAATTTTTGAGCGGAAAGTGAAGAATTTGTAGTATCTGTACTTACAACATCCCACTATTCTGATTCAGAGACACTGCCTAAAATGTTGGGTTTGGACATCATTGACAGACCCTGCTCCTTAAATAGATATGTTCACAGAGAACTTCATCGTGGGTTTTAGCAGTTGAAGAAGACTCATATCCTTGACCAATGAATGTCCCCTCCAGCCAAAAAGTCTTCCCCACTACAAGGAAAATTATCAACATCCTTTTTTTAGTTTTTTATGTAACCATCATTAACCTCATTTCTATAGACAATAGCAAGAAACTACAGTCCACCACAAACTGAGTTCTTTATGTTCTTGCATAAAATTGAAGGATGTTGATGTCTAATAAAAGGGAGCTGTTCCATCAAAGACTGGGAATAGACAATCATTAGGTAGAGTGTAGTTAAAATCAAAGGCAGGTTCCACTTCCTTCTCCCCAAAAGTGTGCTGAAATCCCAATGTCAGAAGCCTACTTTCTACTCTTATAGTATACCATTTGTTTTGGTTGCATCAACCATCAGCCTCTTTGAGTGAGATATTAGTTGGAAAACAGTGGATTCTGTGAATACACAGAACACCAGTGAGAAGCTTTTATCATTTGCTGAGTAATTGCTAACAAGATTTCAGCTAATTTCTCACAGAAAGTGAGGTATCAGGGACAGGTAACTAATGGGATTCATGTTCCTGCTGGTAAAGATAAGGCATCCTAATAGCACCACCGCTGAAGAGAACAAGAGAACAGAAATGTACCTTAAAAAGTGCTTGGGAAGTGTTAAATCTGTTTCCATAACTGTGTTGGGCAAGGAGTCTGAACTTTGTTGTAGTTCCCTCGTAAAGCATGTGGAATGTAACAAGGGCTGTAGTTATGGAAGTGTAGAAATGGGGAGAGCTGTACGTCTGGACTGGAGGAATTCAGAGAGAAATTTGTAAAAGATGCTCTCAGATGGTGTGGTGAGTGATTTTGATTAGCTGTGGCCAAACTGGTCTCAAACTCTGCTCTGAGTCAGAAGGCTGAGACATTAAGCAAATATTTTGCATCTGTGTATGTGCTAGAGGACATAATAAATGCAGCAGAAATAGAAAGAACCGAGGTTCTGAACAAACTCAGAAACTTAACTCAATAACACTCAGGAGATATTAGAGGGACCAAAATCAATTAAGTCCTATGCACCCAACAGCCAGAATTCAAGGAGTTCCAAAAGCTGTGAAGGTAATGGTTTCATTAGACCATAACACCATAGGATGTAAAAGCATAATTAGGCCATTTGGCACATTGAGTCTGTTCCACAATTTAAACATGGCTGATTTATTTTCCCTCTCAAACACATTCTTCTACTTTCTCCTCATAATCTTCAATGTTAATCAATTGCCTATCAACTTCTGCTTTAAATATACCCAATGATTTGGCCTCCACAGCTGTCTGTGGCAATGAGTTCCACAGTGTCATCACCGTCTGGGTAAGGAAATTTCCTCCTCATCTCTTTTGTAAAAGAACATTCTTCTACTCTG